>NC_043702.1:28647045-28681550 GCF_006229205.1 Suricata suricatta
GCTCCCCCGGGGCCTCCGAGCGGGACGGCGGCGCCGCGGGGCCGGCTCGTGCGCCGGACGGGAGGCTCCCCCGCGGGGTGGCAGGCCCTGGTGGCCGGGACAGGGGCGTCAGGGCCTAGGAGTGGGGAACGGGCACCCGCCCGGCCCTTCCCCCAGGTGTCTCGCAGACGCCCCCCCTTCGCCCCCGATTCCGGTAATAGTTGAATTTATTTATCCCCCCTCTGCGCTCCGGGCGGCCAGGCCGGGGCGGGGCGGGCGGCCTGGCGGGCGTGGGGTGGGGTGGAGGGGCGGTGAGAGTCAGGTGCAGCCGCGGCCCGGAAAGTTTCCTTTTAGGCCCGAATTGGGGGTTGCCTTCTTTTCGGGGAGCCCTGGTCCTAGCGCCCGCGACCCCCGAGGGCCTGGGGGAGAGCACTCGGCTATTTTGCAACTCTTTGCCAGTTCCTGTCCATTGAAGGTACTCCGCCCCTGCACCCCTCGCCCGCGCCCCACCCCACTCCCCGGCGAGCCCTTCCCGGGCTGCAAACTCCAGCCGCTCCCCCAGGAGCCCCCAGGCTGGGAGAGGGCCTTCTCTGCCCCTTTGGAAAAGTTTTCCAGATATTTTTCTTAGCTTATTAGTTAGTGACTGGGCTTTTGCTGCGGGAAAGGAGGAGGTAAATTCAGGTGGTATCTCTCCTGGGCAGGCGCTCCTAGTCGCCTTTTTAGCCCTTACTCCAGAAACCGGGGTGCTCATTTCAGATGAAGCCACCCTCCTTTCGTTTCGAACTCCTCCGGGTCTCAAGCCCCTTTTCCTGGACGGTCCCCGCGGAGGGACAGACGAAGGGAGCGGCGAGGAGATTGTCATGAGAGGGGCTGGATTTCTGGAGCAGCCCCCAGACGTGGGAGTTTCGTGTCCTATTTGGGCAGTGTCTGGCACGCCAGACACCCGGACGGACCCCGAGGGGGAGACCCTGCTTGTCAGAACGCTGGGAAGCATTAAAAATTAGGAGGGAGAGGAGGTGGGCAGGGCAGCTCCTGAAACCAGGTCTACAGTTTAAGGATGAGGAGTTTATTTATTCTAACAATAACTACTTGGATTGATGTGATATTCTTATGTCCGACCCTAGACATCGAAAAATGGGGATTTTAAGGAAACTTGGTATTGCCACAATCCAGAAGGGTCTGTGGAAGAGCCCTCAGGGAACTGAGCATAGCTGACACAGTGTGGTTTTGGTAATTTTTTTTCTATGTTTAAACGGATTCAATTTTAGTTTTATTTTGGTGCCATGAGCTTTGAAAGTTGCAAAAAAAAAAAAAAAGTAAAAAATTAAATTTCCAGATCTAGATTTCCTGGTTTTCAGGAGATGGGATGTTTCCTGTGGCTGGCTACCCCTTAACCACTTTCTGGTTGTTGTCTAGGATGAAGTGGAAATGGTAATGTCCCCTGCCCCCCACTACCAGCCCCTGCTGTGGGCAAGTTTGCAAGTTATTTTTCCTCTTTCGTTTGTTCTTTTTTTTTTTTTTTTCTCCCTTCTTTTTTTAGCGGCCCTAGGCCATTATGGTGTGTGTCTGTGTGTGTGTCCTGCTCGGTATCAGGCTGTAGTTAAGTGGCAGAGGTGTTCCACATTCTGGCCACACAGCCCCCGGAGCACTGTTCCCTAGTGGGAAGCTGGCACTTGAGAGCTATGGATAACCCAGGACTTGGTCTGACTTCGGTCAGGCGTGGAAGGGAGACTTCTCCCGTGATTCTTACGTGTATTTCTTTCCCTTTTGTCTGCCTAAAATAAAACTCCTTCTGTTTCCCCACAGTGATAGATATCCAGCCATTTAGCATTTCACTTAAGGAAAGCTTGATATTTGAGGTATGGATTTCATACAGAAATGCAAATTACGTTTAATGGTTGTTCAACGTTATCGATTAATTGAAATTGCTTATTGACTTGGACGGTTTCATGTACTTGTGTACCCAGAATTGTTACTTCTATTATAGCTTGCCCTTATTTTTAGAGCATGTTGGATGGAAGAAATGGTTCATGAGTCTCTTTTCCTAGAACATTTTAGGATTAAAAAAAACTCTTTGCCCCATAATTTGATATCTTTAAAGTGTACTATCGACTTCTCACATTCCCAAGCTTTCAAAAGCTGTATGTACAAATCCCAGAGTTTTTACTTGTTCCCACCCTGTCCCAAACCCACAGACATTTCCGAATCTAATTGCCCCACCGGCTACTCTATCCTGAAGGAATGGAGGATTTGGTATTTTTGAAAGTTATATGTTAATTGAAACTAATAAGACTTTCAGGGCAAATATTGAATTAGTTTTTTAGATTGCTAAGGTAATATATGTTTCACTATTAAATATTTAGTTTCAAAAGTAGATGTTGGTTGTAATTTATAAGTCTGAAATAATCACGTGTTAATTTCTCTCAAAGATTCTATAAGGAAATTTGCATGTCTCCACCCCAGCTATTTCCTCAATAAACTGTATTACTACTGTTTTGGAGAAATGAGATTTTAGTTTATATGGGCTTTAAGATCTTGAAGTCAGATCAGTCAAACATGTCATCTCAAAAAAGTGCTGATCCATATTCATTCTTACCTGAGCTCACCCCAAGGGTTAGCAGCTCTCACTGTCCAGGTTTGGACCCGTAGTTCTGGGTAATGAGAGGTCATTAATACCTGAATACAGTTAGTAATAGACTCAGACTTGGAACACCCCATTTCTCACCGCCCCCCCCCACACCTGGTAACTTGTAAACAATAGATGAATGGGTAAGTCTGGGTTGGAGGCAGCAAATTGTCTCCAAAGCAGATACTCTGCTGCGTATACAATGGAGTCACATTTAAGTCCATTTAACTTATGCTAATACCACTCTGCTTTGCAAAACAAACAGGAATGGAATCTCCTTCCCACTCCTCTCATTCGGGTCTGTCCCAGAGCCTTCCCTGTAATAGCTCGTTTTAGACAGTGCTTCTGGCTCTTTTGAGACACTTTCAGAGATGGCTATTGACTAAAGCTTTAACGTTAAAACCTCGTTCTTTTTCACCTTGCACTTATTATGCCAGGCTACTTGGTTCTGATTCTTTCCCAAAACGTGATTGGTTTTTTAAAAAAAAAAAACTTTTTTAATGTTTATTTAATTTGGAGGGAGTAACTGAGAAGGAGTGGGGGAGGAGCAGAGAGAGACACGCAGAAACGGAAGCAGGCTCCCCGCTCTGAGCTGTCAGCACAGAACCTGATGCGGGGGCTCAAACCCACGAACCCTGAGATCATGACCTGAGCTCAAGTCGGCTGCTTAACCGTCTTAGCCACCCAGGCGCCCCCATGATGGGTTTTTAAACAGCTTTTCGGTTAAATTTTATTTGTAGTGTGGAATTCTGCTGTCAGACACATTTGGACTGGGCATTGGGTTCCGATCCCAGCTCTTCCATTGGGAGGGTTACTTAGTGTTTAGTTTCTTTATCTGTAATACCAAAATAAAATTTTTGATGTAAGGATTAGATGAGATGGCCCATGTACTTGGCTCTTGGTGGGTGCTTATTAACTATTCTCCTAACCCACCTTAACCTTTTTTCTTTTAATTAAAACTATCTGAATACCATTCCTATTTGTTTGCTTTTTTTCTGACTACAAGTTCTACATCCTTATGTGCATCCCACTCAGCCCTACCTGTCACGCTCTGTTAAAGGTGTGGAGACAGAGTTTTGTGTTGGTTAAGCATTTGGGCTCTGACCTCAAACTGGCCTGGAGTCTCACGTGAATTGGACCAATTACTTAATTTCGTTAAGTCTCCGTTTCTTCATCTGTGAAAAGGAGTGATAATAATGCCTTTATCATAGGGTTGCCTGGACAGTTCAATGAGGAGTTTCGCATAGTTTTTAGAATGGTGCCTGGTGTGTGACTTCTAGATAATATTTTCCCCTGAAGATTTTTCATGTTATGAATGTTTTCAACGCCAGTAAGTTCTTGGCTCCATATATATTACTAATACTAAGAATTTAATACTAATACTGTATTTGAGTACAGATAGAATATTATAATTACTTTTATGGGGCAAATAGCTTTTTGTGCCACTAAACAGCAGTATGTTCATAGAAGTTTCTGCAGCTTAATGGTGGTCTAGTTGTTGGATTCTGCGAGTGAGCATATGAGAAGGACTGGTAAGTGCACCTGTGGGCGAGGAAAGTGGGTTCACTTTGCTTCTGGCTGCTCTTTTGGAAGCCTTGTAGTTCCATGCCTGCTGGCTGTGTGCTGCAGAGCCCTGAGGAAGTCTGGGACTTTGGTGGGCTCACCTTGGGGGGCGGTGGGATGTTTACCCAGGGCCATGTTGGGAGTTACCGGAACCAGTGCTGTTCCATTCATTTACAGGATTAGTTTCCTCTTGGTCTCTGTGGCCTTGTTATACCAGACACATTCTCTGCCCTTGAGGAGTTTTTAGTCTAGTGGGGGGAGGCTGACATTGAATGTTAAGGGATTGATAAGCCTGGAGGAAGAGAAGCTATTTATTCTGGCCTAGGGGAAAGCCTTAAAGAAAAGAAGGACTTTCCAGGGTTCCTAGACTTTTAGGATTTCTGCCCTAAGCGAAATGGGAGGAGTTAGAAAGTCATTCCAAGAGGTGGGACCTGCTAGTACGAATAAATGCCTGAGGACAAAAGAGTATTCTGTGTTGCAAATTGTAGGAGTTGGAGGACTAGGAATAAATAGTGGGAGGGGGAGAGGTCAGGCCTGGCCGGGTCCTCCGGAGTTTAAGTGATGGGCTACGGAGTTTCGATTCCTTTTACATTTGTGAGCAGAGCCTGAAGGGCTTCGGCCAAATGAGTACCTTTTACATTTGTGAGCAGAGCCTGAAGGGCTTTGGCCAAATGAGTGATTTACGTTTTCGAGGATCTGAGTCGTACGGAGTGAAGGAGGGCAAGACTGGAATAGCCCAGAGAGGCAGCTGCTAAGAAGAGGTGGAAAGACTGAACTGAGGCATTGGCAGTGACAGTGGAGCTGAAGACAAGTCAGTGGACAGGTGGTCACAGGTAAAGTGGTCTGCGTAGGTTGGCCAGATGTCAATTTGGGGATCATGGTCATGGAGATGGCAACTGAAGCTGCAGAAGCAGAAACATTTGGCTTAGTCTGGTTCGTAATCTTTTGGGGGACACTGATGAGCTCTGGATTCTTCTCCAGAAGAATGCACTTATGCGTATCTACAATTTACGTGTGGTGTGAAACTTGGGATCATAACCTGTAGTCTTGGGGTAGTTGTAGAGTGGAAGATAAGATGGGCTGTAGAAATGTTTTGATTCACTTTTTATATTAAAATTTGTGACTTGTCACAGCCATTTCATAGATGAGGAAACCGATTTCTAATGTAACTTGCTCAACATCACGCCTTCTCTATTTTAACAGTTTAATGGGAAGTCTGGATTTTTACCTTTTGAAAAATGGCTAAGATTTAGAAACCCTGGGTCTGCATTTTTCTTTTGTTCTTTTTCTTTTCTTTCCTTTCCTTCTTTCTTCCTGTCTTTTCTTTCTTCACAACTTGCTAGAACTGGTTTGAGTCAGCCACCTTTATATGAGCAAAGTCTGTCCCTGTCCCACCCCTGTGGCCCATTTCGGCATTTCACCTTGCATCCTTACAAAATAAGAATAAGAAAGTCTTGGGGAACGTTGACATTTAAGTGTGGGAGCAAGAGAAAGGAAGCCACAGAGCTGCCAGAAAGGAGAGCTTTTCAAGCACAAGAAAGTGGTCAACACTGTGAAACTGTGAAATGTTGGCCGAGAGGTTAAGTAAGATAAGGATGGAAAAGTGTATGTGGAATTTAGCAACAAAGAGGCCATTAGTTTCAGGTTCTTAGAACAAAAGAACTTTGAGGACTATAGCTATAACTTAGTTTTTCTTCTGGTCCTGCAGTATAGGGTTTCTGTCACCGTCCAGAGTGACCCGGTTTGGGGAGGGACTCAGAAGCCCCTGTGGTGAAGGTTTATTAAGTGGAACTCACTGGTGCTGCACACTGCTCATTCCCTGATATTTCGCATCACGAGAGTCCCAGGATATAGAGACTCTATGGAACGCAGAAAAGATTTTTAACGTTGGGTTTTTAATACAGATTATATGGTTTATTCTTAGTGGATTCTGCTCCTCCAGCCCCAAGAAGGTGGGAGGGCCTGACTCAAGGGAGAATTACACTGTACCATTCAGAAAACCACTGGCAGCTAGCGAGTACATTTTAGCCCTGCAGATTCTAGATTAAAATGATAATACCAATAAACTATTACTTACTGCTTCTAATAGTTGTTAAGATTAAGTGATTACTACGTGCTGGGTCCCATGCTAAGTATGGTTCATGAAATACCTAGTTTAATTCTCCTGAACGACACAGTGAGGTACATAGGAGAAAACTGGAACCTGATAACTTGCCTGAGGTCACAGGCCTAGTACTTAGCAGAAGCGCCGTCTGACATGTGCTACAGCCAAGCAGCGCTGCCTTGCTGCGGACACCATCCTTACCTTCTGATAAGTCAGCCAAGGAACTCAACTAGCCCAAGGGCCACATTAACTTAAATCCATAACACAGACGCATCTGTACAGTATTTGGCACATATTACATGCTCAATAAGCATTTATTTGGTTTATTTTAAAATATTTTAATTATGCTGAATATCACTTCTGTTTTGGGGTGATAGGCAGTTTTTCTCACTGATACTTCTCTTCAGATCACGTCAACAGGGAAATTTTCATCATGTCTGAGTCTTAATTTTATCACTTTTCACATTGCTTTGTGCGATGTTAGTTTTGTTTTTTCTTTTAATCAGTATACTCCTCTGTTTAGTATCTCACTACCTTTTTGTGCTCCATGAAGTTGAATTAAAAATTACTTCAAAAAAAGCTTAAGGGTCATTTGGGTGACTCAGATGGTTGACTGCCTGACTCTTGATTTTTGGCTCAGGTCCTGACCCCAGGGTCATGGAATCAAGGCCCGCCTTGGGCTCCTTACTAGACCCGGAGCCTGCTTAAGATTTTTTTCTCTCCCTCTGCCACTCTCCCCCAATCATGTGTGCATGTGTATTAAATACATTAAGAAAGCTAATATCGGGGCGCCTGGGTGGCTCAGTCAGTTAAGCGTCTGGCTTTGGCTCAGGTCACGATCTCATGGTTCGTGGGTTCAAGCCCCGTCTGGCTCTGTGCTGACAGCTCCGAGTCAGGTTCTGGGTCTGCCTCTCTCTCTGGCCCTCCCCACTCATGTTCTTTCTCTCTCTCTTTCAAAAATAAATAAACATTAAAAAAAAAAGGAAGCTAACATTTTGGGAATTACAGTGCTCGATTTAAAAAAATTGTAAGGTATGTCGTAGGTCTAAGCTCCTAAAAGGGGCTAAACTATAAAATTACAGAGAGCAATAAGGGAATATGCCGCGGCAGTGAAATGAACAAGCTCCTGAAACCCGACACTCAGAAGAACAGTCATGACAGACAGAGCTTCCGCATGGATGCGGTACAGTGGCGGTCCCAAAGAGAATAATGTTCATATTTTGGTCAGATTGGTTTACGTGTTGCTGTTGGAAAACCGAAAGGGCCATAGGTTGCTTAAAAGCCTGCCTTCTTTTTCTCCCTGCTAATATCTTCATCCTCTGTATTTGCTAGAAGAAACTATGGAAAGCATGTGTTTTCTTTTCCAGTTAAACTGCACATACAATATAATATCAAGGAAGTTTTTTTTTTTAAAGAATGTATACCTAACCATTATTTCCCACTTGAATTCCAGTATGTGGGTGGATATGTTTGCTGTGGAAATATTAATTCTATGAGACTATTCTCAGTAATGATTACTTTTGCCTTTTAGTAACAAATAAGGGCATATATTCTGCTGCTCGTCAGTGTTTAATTACTTGCATTGTGTTCTTTAAGGGAGCACAGATCCATTTATAGTCCAAACAAGTTATTTCCATAGCTGAAGATAATATCTGCTATTGCTGTTAATAAATTGAGTGTGGTGAGGGTTTTTTATCTCTTCTCAAGTGATACTGATAATGTGTTAAAAAGTGGAGCTTAGGTATAGCTTTTTTTCTCCATGGATTAGACAGTAAGAATTTGATTAAGACCACATGGACTTTATGCGTTTCCTCTATATCTTAAAACAAATGTTAAGGAGGGAAGGCTCTGTGAACTTCACCTTTGGAGTTAGAGGTAAAGAACTTCAGTTGTAGGGGCACCTGGGTGGCTCAGTCGGTTAAGCATCTGGCTTTGGCTCAGGTCATGATCTCACAGTTTGTGGGTTCAAGCCCCACATCAGGCTCCCTGCTGACAGCTCAGAGCCTGAAGCCTGTTTTGGATTCTATGTCTCCCTCTCTCTCTGTCTCTCAAAAATAAATAAAAAACATTAAAAATATATTTAAAAAAAAAAGAATTTCAGTTGTAGGAGGCTACGTGTAAAAAAATGAAAAAAAGCAGGTTTCTTTTTTTTTTCTGAGATCTGCCTTAGTGCTTTTGTTATGATTTCTTCTTTCATTAAAAACCCATTAATATAGAGATGACTAGATGAATAGTTGTGTCCGCTTTATAGACAAAGTGATTTTGATATTAAATAATAATTCATTTAGAAAGAAGTTAGATTTCAAAGCACAGGGCCATTTTCCTCCATTCTTTCCTTTTATGTTATATAAACTGTATCTGAATACATTAGGGAATTGGAAATATTAAGTTTGAAGATTAAATTGAGCATTTAAAAGAGGGATTTGAAAATGGTGGTGTTGATTGTTCAAAAGGAAGATAGAATGATACAGAGTTGGCTTTTAGTAGAACTTTAAAATATTAAAAGTTAAAGAAATGGGAAAAAATTCACAGGTAGATACAAAAAATAAGGTTAAAGAGAAGTTGTTTATAAGATGTTAAAAATTAAACACCTTTCTGTGATGTCTTCGAGGTCATTAGCGAGAGCTTTGGCACCTTGTGGCAAATACTGGAGAGGTTAGGTGAGTAGATAGTGAATTCTTTGAGTTAGAAAGAAGTTGAATATGGGGTGCCTTGGTGGCTCAATTTCTTAAGGGTCGGCCTCTTGATTTTGGCTCAGGTCTCACTCTAGTGAGTCGGGCCCCTGTGGTGCTCCGGGCCTAGGGCGGAGCCTGCTTAGGATTCTCTCCTGCTCTGCGCCTCCCCTGCTCACAAGCAAGCTCTCTTTCTCTCAAAAAAAAGGGGGGGTGGGCTTGAATAGGCAGATGTGAAGGCATTCTTATTTTTATTATTTTTCAATGGTTTTTTTTTCTTTTTTTTTTCAATGGTTTTTGATTTTTACTTTTTATTTTTGAGGCCTCATGCATATGCATGGGGAAGGCCAGAAGGTGAGCGAGCATCACAAGCAGGCCTCCCTCTCAGCACAGAGCCCTTTGCCAGAGTGGGTCTGGAACCCCTGACCCTGGTATCACTACCCGAGCCTAAAGCTAGAGTTGGAGGCTCTCAGGAGGCCTGCGCTCAACCAACTGAGCCACCCAGGTGACCCGGAATCATTTTAGATTTACAGAAAATTACAAGGTCACATTTTTCTTACTTAAACAATTTTTCTGGGGTGCCTGGGTGGCTCAGTTGGTTAAGCATCCGGCTTTGGCTCAAGTCATGATCTCACGGTTCGTGGGTTCAAGCCCCACGTCGGGCTCTGTTGCCGACAACTAGCTCAAAGCCTGTAGCCTGCTTCAGATTCTGTATCTCCTTTTCTCTCTGACCCTCCCCTGCTCACGCTGTCTCTCAAAAATAAAAAAAACATTAAAAAAATTTAAAAAAAACCTTTTAAACAATTTTGTTGTTGTTTATCTTGTTTTTGAGAGAGAGAGACAGTATGAGTGGGGAAGGGGTAGAGAAAGAGGAAAACAGAATCTGAAGCAGATTCCAGGTACAGAGCCTGATGCGGGGCTTGAACCCAAGAGCTGTGAGATCATGACTGGAACTCAAGTTGGACTCTTAATTGACGGAGCCACCCAACTGCCCCTAAAGTTTCTAAATTATACTTTCTCTTGGTGTATGACTGTGGCTATTAGAAATTATTGTATACACTGTCCGAAGTGCCAATTTAGTGATTGCAAGTTATTAATGATCCCTGGGTGAATCCCGTAATCTTTGCTTTAGGTAGACCACCTGGAATTAAGAATTAATGTCACAGAAGCTATTTATATAAGCAACATCTATTGAGCACCTGTTAACTTCTGGGTACTTCTAGGCCCTGGGATATAATGATGAACAGGAAATGGTTCGTCTTTCTGGGAACTTATTTTTTGGGAGGGAAGACCATAGAAGAATAGGCAGTTACAGTGGAATGTGGTGATCACCGACACAGGGAAAAGCACGGAATACCTCCAAGGAGCGTGGACCGAACCCAGCCTTTGGGAATCTGTATGTGGTCCCGACTGAGCTGGCTTCTGAAGGGCTGGACTAGGGCTGGCCTAGGGGGCTTCGGAGCATGAACAGGGAAGATGGCCACCGCTCAGGACAGGGGGAGCAGCTTCTTAGATTCGATGAGACTAGAGGAGCCTGGGCTGCTCAGAGCTGTGAGGAGAGCCTCTCGTCGTGCACTTCCTTTTAAACACACCTTGTCTCTTAGGTAGTATCATCTAAAGGCAAAAATTAGGTATTTTTTTCTAAATTTAGGTTTATATCTTAATTCCATTTAGTTAACACAATGTTATGTTAGTTAAAAAATGTGTCTTTTACTATTATATTTTCCACAGCTTCTGAGAAAATGATGGACTTTTCACAAGTGATTAATAAATACTTGCAGTGAAAGCTAGAGTCATGTGGATTTCACATAGAGAAATGAATGGAATCAAGTTTATTAACTATTCTTTTTTTTTTTAAATAATTATTTATTTTTGATACAGACAGAGACAGAGCATGAGAGGGGGAGGGGCAGAGAGAAAAGGAGACACAGAACCGGAAGCAGCTCCAGGCTCTGAGCTAGCTGTCAGCACAGAGCCCGACGCGGGGCTCGAACCCACGAACATGAGATCTGACCTGAGCCAAAGTCGGAGGCTTAACCAACTGAGCCACCCAGGCGCCCCGTTAACTATTTATTCTTAAATAAAGTTTATTTTGAGAAAGAGAGAGAGAGAGAGAGAGAGAGAGAGAGAATATCCCAGGTTCTGTCAGTGCAGAGCCCAATGTAGGGCTTGAACTCATGCACCATGAGATCATGATCTGAGCCAAAGTCGGACACTTAACTGATTGAGCCATGCAGGCGCCCCAAGTTTATTAACTTTTTAAATAGCATATTGATTCTTTAAAATAAAAAAATAATAGGTTACAAAAGTAATAGGTTTCTTACAAAAAGTTGAGTAATACATTTGTCTTATGATTTTGGTTTTATTTTGGCATATTTTACTATACAGAATTTTCAAATATATAGAGTACTGACATCTTTGTTTTCTTTAAACCAACTAGAAGAAGTATTAAGGAGCACGGGAAGCAAAAGCAACTCATTCTTTGATAACTAACAAAACCTTGTAAGCAGAATGTGTGAATTAATGCTGGTAAGTGCAGTGAAATTGAATCCAGGTAAGAGGATGCTAGGAGGGTGTGAACACAGGCAAAGTGAGGATGCAGCTTTCTCCTCGGTAGGGGGACACACCTTGGGAGCAAAACCAGGAACCCACATGTGTGGGACCGCACAGTCGGTTGTCCAGCAGGCTCTCCGAATGGCCAGAGGCAGGGCTGAATTACAGACTGCAGTGATACTGTTTCTGCAGGAAGTTCAGAGTAGAGGAGAGACTGGCAGCAAGCCGCCTTACAGCTGCTGATCTTGGTCACCTGAAGAGAAGCCAAGCTGACGTTATCATCCCCCTGAAAATCTATGGCATTTGGGTCTCTGAGTTGGGGAGATGAGTTCAGCAATGAGTCAAGCTTCAAGGGAAGAGCGTTGGTGATAATCATTTCCAGAAACAGTGTAGCAGGTGAAAATTAAGAACATAGTTGCCTGGTGGAGAGAGGTCGTGTGTGGAGTTGGGTGAGACAGAGTTTGAGAAATCAATAATAAGACAATGGGAAGAGACAAGAGTGAGCTGATGGATCAGGTTACAAAAGAAAAATAGATACATAGTCATAGAAATGAAGGTCACTTTCAAAGGAGCAGATATTCACTCTTTCTGGGAATAATGGAGGTAAGCTTGAGATTTGAGCAATCCAAAATGGAAAAAGTCAAAGTTAAGACTAGGGAGCGATAGACACAGAACACAGTAAATCTAACATACCAGTAATTGATACCCCTGAAGAATAGCATCATTGAAGCAGAAACAATTTATCAGGACATTAAGAAAGAGTTTCCCATAATAAAAGACTTGAAATTCTAGGATGGTTTCTAATCTTGAAATAATATAAAGACTTATTATTAAGTCAAAATGGGGGGAAAAATCAAGCCTCCTATAAAATAAAGCAGCTGGCCTGTTAGGCTTTACCATTCTATAGAGTATGGAAAAAAAATACACAAAGTCACTAGACAAAAATAATATGACCCAGGAATTTTATGTCCAGGCAAGCTATCGTGTAAGTATACGGTCAGTTGACACATTTCTGAACAGAAAAACCATAGCTTAGTTCTCCTGAGTCAGTCTTGCAGGGTACATGGCAGGGCTGGAGAAGGGAGGTGACTACTGAATCAATAGATGAATTGAAAGCTAAGTTAAAAGTATTAGTGATTAGCATTAAATAAATGTAAGTGCAGAACTAATATAATGTTATAAACTATTAAAAACAATGGCAATATAGAAATAGGGAAAAATTGGAGATTGGGTAGATAGAAAAATGAAAATACAGAAGAATACAGTATATAATACATATAACATGAAAATATGTGTTAATCAACTGTTGTATGTTATTAGTCAGGCTTCTGGTTGACAGTAGGCTATTGGTAAGTTTTGGGGAAGTTAAAAGTTGTATGCAGATTTTTGACGGTTGGTGTTGGTGCACCTAACTCTTTCATTATTCAAAGGGTTGGTCATATACTAATTTCTTTTCTTAGTGTGGAGTGAAGAGATGTTATCTAAAGGACACAGACTATAAATCTTCCAGGAAAACAGATTATATAGTGAAATTTTTAATGAATTAAAAGCTAAAAGCAATACAAAAAGATAAGATAAAATTAGGACAAACTATTTGTTATGTAAATAAATATGAAAATATAAATTGGATAAACTCATTTATTAGAAGAAAGAACAGATTGGAGCACAAAAGTTATAGCCATTAAGAGAGACATTTGAAAAGGTACAAATAATATTTTAGTGATTGATCGATGTAGCGAGTTTTTAAGTGTCAACGACCATAGGATCTCTTCTGTAACTACTCAGCTGTGAAGGCAGCCATAGGCAGCAGGTCCATGAAAGAACAGGACAGTGTTCCAGTAAAACTATTTACAAAAACAGGTAGTGGGCCAAATTTGTCCTGTAAGCCAGTCTGCTGACCCATGATCAGAAACCGTGCTTCAGAAAACTTCAAAATAAAAGGTGATAGTATGACATATGGAATAACAAACAACAGACTGTGGAAACAATGAATACTCTTTTTCAAGCACACCTATTAGATCCCAGGGAAAATATCAGTCAAATCCAAACAGCAGAGGTATATGCAGATTAAGCTCCATATTCCAACAGAACTAAAGCAAAGGAAAAGATACCTGAGACAGTTAAATAACTGTTGGGCCAAAGGAAAAATCGAAAAATCAAATCCAAATGAACTAGTAATACCAACTATCAGAATTCTGTGTGTTAGTTCTTAGAGAATATGGCTTAAAGCAGTACTGAGAGGAAGATTTATAGATAAAAGTAAATTACTAAAGAAAAGAATGATAGAGTAAAAGAATTCATTATAAGAAGTTACAGAATAATAATAATAATAATGGAAAGAAAGCAGAAAGGAGGTATTAGCAAATATAAAAGCAGAAATTGATGAATTTAGACAACATACCTGGAGGTATTAAGAAATCATGTATATGAACAGACACAGTAGGAGAAGGAATCAGATATTTAGGAAATTAAATGTAAGTGGTCCTGTTGTTAAATGGTATGCAGGTAAATTTGAAAACCTGATCCACACAAAACACTATGAGGCAACTCTTCATAAAATAGGAATTACTTGATACTTCCTTAACATGACAGCAAACATGTCTTATGATAAAAAGCCTGCAGTATTCCTACTGTTGACTGTAAGAAGTTCTCATTTAACAGGAATAACCATTGTTGGCATTATTATTAGCATCATTCCAGCAGTTCTAGCCAATTCAAATAGGAGAAAAGATGTATAAAAATTGGAGAGAAAGGGGAAATCATCAATCTAGACAGATGAGATTTAAAAAAAAATTTTTTTATGTTTATTTATTATTGAGACAGAAACAGAGTATGAGTGGGGGAAGGGCAGAGAGAGAGGGAGACACAGAATCTGAAGCAGGCTCCAGGCTTTGAGCTGTCAGCACAGAGCCCAAGGCAGGCTCGAACCCACGAACCGTGAGACTATGACTTCAGCCGAAGTCCGTCGATTAACCAACTGAGCCATCCAGGGGCCTAGACAGATGTGATTATTAACCTAGAATAGGTCTTAAAAGTGAAGGTAGTCCATTATATCCCTCCATCCCTGCCCTCAGTCTTCTATGATTTATAAAATATTCTCACACGGCTAGATATTTTGACTGCTTTTTTCACGATGGCAATCAAATTAGTTCTGTAAATTACTTTTTTCACTTATATCCAGTATATTTCCCCCCTGAAGTTCATATAGGTTTACTTGAACTAATTTATGAAATATTTATGTTGACCAGGTGGATGAGCAAGCCCGAGAGAGGGTATAGTAATGAAATAGCAGGAGTTTGCTTTGAAATATTTCCTGTCCTGAACATCTAGGCCTTTAGGACAGTTAAATTTAAATATTTTAAGGGGTGCCTGGGTGGCTCAGTCAGTTAAGCGTCCGGCTTCAGCTCAGGTCATGATCTCACAGTTTGTGGGTTCGAGCCCCGCATCGGGCTCTGGGGCTGACAGCTAGCTCAGAGCCTGAAGCCTGCTTTAGATTCTGTATCTCCCTCTCTCTCTGACCCTCCCCTGCTCGCACTGTCTCTCAAAAATAAATAAAAGACATTTTAAAAAAATTAAAAATGTTTTTTAAATGTTTTGTTTATTTTTAGAGAGAGAGAGATCATGAGTGGGTGAGGAGCAGAGTGAGAGAGGGACACAGAATCTGAAGACAGGCTCCAGGCTCTAAGCTGTCAGCACAGAGCCTGACATGGGGCTTGAACTCACAAGCTGTGAGATCTTGACCTGAGCCGAAGTCGGTCGCTCAACCGACTGAGCCACCCAGATGCCTCAAATTAAAAAATTTTTTAATGTTTTTTAATTTATTTTTGAGAGAGAGGGAGACACTGAGTTGAAAGACAGGCTCCAGGCTCTGAGCTAGCTGTCCACACGGAGCCCAATGCGGGGCTCAAACCTACTAATGCGAGATCATGACCTGAGCCGAAGCCGGACGCTCAACCATCTGAGCCACCCAGGCGTACCTCAAATTAAAAATTTTAATACAACTTTTCTTCCTTGTAGCCTAGTAAAGGGAAAAGGGAAAGCTCTTATTTAAGATTTTTTTTAAGTTTTTATTTTTTATTTTTTTGAGAGAGAGCAGGGGAGGAACAGAGAGTGAATTCCACACAGGCTGTGTACTGTCAGTGTAGTGCCCCATGTGGGTTTTGAACTTAGGAACAGTGAGATCATGACTTGAGCCGAAACCAAAAGCCAGACGCTTAAGTGACTGAGCCACCCAGGTACCCCTTGACATTTTTTGTAAGGTTTATTTATTTGAGAGCCAGCATGAGTGGGGGAGTGACTGAAAGAGGGGTGAGAGAGAATCCCAAGCAGGCTCCCCACTGTCAGTGCAGAGCCCTGGGGGTGGGGGGAGCACCAACGGATCATCCTGGAGATAAATGGCCTGAGCTGAAACCAAGGGTGGGTCCCTCAACCAACTAAGTCCCCCGGGCTAAGTTTGTTTTTTTATTTTGAAAATGTTTTTTAGTGTTATATTTTTTTGTTTTTAGTTTATTTTGAAAAATTTTTTTTAGTGTTTTATTTATTTTTGGGGCAAAGAGAGAGGGAGACACAGAATCCAAAGCAGGCTCCAGGCTCTGAGCTGTCAGCACAGAGCCCAACGCAGGGCTCAAACCCACGAACGTGAGATCATGACCTGAGCTGAAGTTGGAAGCTTAACCAGCTGAGCCACCGGGGTGTCCCAGCATTGACCTTTTTTAATGACTCCCATTTGTTCAGTGCTTAACATGTACTAGGCAGGGTACTTGGTTTGTTACATACTTTGTTATCATTTGATCCTTAGAGCAAACTGGAGGTAACATAGCTACTACTATTATCCCTATTTTGCAGATGAGAAAACTGAGGTTTTATTATTTGTTCAAGGTAATACCAGAAAGTAGAAGATTTTGGCAAACACGCCTTCTGACTCCTTTAAGTATTTATGTATCTTGTCATTTATTGGTGTAAGGAATTTCCTCTTCAGTTTTGTAAAGAAGAGAGTATTTTTTTAGTTTTTCTGTAGCTAGAATCCAAGCTATTTGATCAGCCATCTGGGTGACTTGGATTCTGGAGAAAGTGTGTTGGACCACATCCTCCCACATACAGTCCAGACTTGACAAATCAGTTGATTCGGTTTCATTGTAGACTATATGGAGTTACAATATGTAATTGTTCCTGATGGACATTTTGTGTACAGAGAGGTAGTGGGCATTATGTGATTTCTTCCATTTTGTTACAAAAACTCCAGAATCTCGTAAGTCATGATTCTTATCTTATATCGTGTAATTGGGAGCAGCATCTGTGGATAGCAGTGCACTGAATGGTAGCAATGTATCAGGTGACCAGCCTTTGGACTCAAGAAGTGTATAATTTGGATGGGATAAATGTGGGGAAACATTACAGGGAAAATGACTTTTAAAACAGGAATTGCCCTTTTTGTTGTATTTCATAGAAACATTTGTTGCCAATTGCCAAATATTTTTGCCAATATATCAAAAAATGTTGGATTTCTGAGGGAGGTTTTAGGTTTGTAGGTTCATTCCATCGGTATTGTGAAAAGATCTGGGCTCCGAAAACAGAGGTGGCGATCAGCACCAGTAATGAAAAGTCCCGCCACCTTATGGCATCTGTTAAGTGGAAGAGCCTTGCTGCTTTAAGGTACTTACAAAACTTAGTGGAATAAAAGTTATTTAGTTCAATTTGGAGGGATAAGGTAACTTGATGTTTTATCATGTCTCTTATTATTTGAATTTAATATCGGGATGATGGATTACAATGAAGAATCCATCCTATCAGGAAGGGTGATACCCCAGTATTTCACTTCCCAGGTGAGCAAGCTTTTCATGTTCCCATTTGTTAACTAGGCCTTTTGATATTTTTGTAGACAATCTGCTTCATCTTGATTCTGCAGCATTCCAAACTGTGGTATCCTTGGGGTTCTCTTAACATTGCTATGGTGCAGAAGATTTAAAATCAGGTATGGCTGTGGGGCCAGAAGTCCCTCAGTGAAATTCTCAACTTGAATCTGCCTTCTACTCTCTGATTTATCATTTGGGTTTCTTTTTTTGTGGTGGTCTTTTAGCTGATGTTCACAAGGAATAGAGTCACGTGATGTATGAAGGGAAACATATACACTTCTCTGAGGTTGACAATAAGCCCTTGTGCTCATATAGCCCCAAACTGTGCAAGCAGCGGCGACTCAACGGCTACGCTTTCTGTATCAGACACGTTCTGGAGGACAAGACTGCCCCCTTCAAGCAATGTGAATATGTGGCCAAGTATAACAGCCAACGCTGCACCAACCCAATCCCCAAATCAGAGGATCGTAGGTAAGAGCCTAATAGTGGGAATCCATCTTTGACTTAATTTGTAGGCTTGGTATTTTTCTCGTCTTTCTTTTTTCTTAATGTGGTGAACTTAAACAGTGAGTTCCAGGGGTGATCTAAGTAAACCTTGGAATGCTTCTGAAGATGAGAGATGGCAGTTTTTAAAAAATGGGTTAGTAAACTTGGGGAAATTTATTTGAAAAGTATGTTTGTTTTTATTGATGCAACAGACTTTAAAAGAATTTTCCCTCAAAATTGTTGCTCGTGTTTGTTTGCAGTCTGAACAGAGTAGTTCCTGATTCTGATAGAAACCTGCTTAAACAACAGAAATTATACGAACTACTTTGGTGTTGTAATTAACGATAATAATTTTGGAATTTTTAAATATGTGCTTGAAAGGTAGCAAAGGGCATGTGCTTCATGAAAAAGAATTATTCAAAAAAATGATTCCTTGAATTAGATTTATTTTCTATCAGATTTCTAAGCAGTGTTTGGCATTGTTTTACAATCTTGCCTCTTTTGGTTAAAAGTTGAGTATGAAGTATGTTCACTATAATTGAGAAAGGATATTTTCAATAGTAAGAGTAGGCTCCATCACTAGAATTATGAATTTTTACTTGGCTGAATGAAACATGAGGTGTTTTCAGAGGAGTCTTATGATTTTTCATCTTTCATATTCTTAGGAAAAGTCACACTATTTCACATCTAATCTTTTTCCCCCCTGTTAAAATCTTCATTTCTTTTCTTCACTTCTCCAGAAGCCACATGGATTATTGTAGGATATTACAGAGAGATACACAGTTATTTTCCCAAAAGTTTCAAATACTTGTTATCCTTAGGTAGAAAATGCAAACTTTTTACTTCTATCTTTAAAATATGTGTGTGTGTCTATATATATATATATATATAGACAACCTTCATCCTTGTTCCAAAAATAAGCAGTCGTCACCTGCATACATTGGTTGAAAAGAAATCATGTATTTTGTATGTCGTGGTGAGTAATTTGTACACTTTCAGGGTGAAACATAATTTGTGTTGATAGAGCTTCCACCAAAATGAGTACAGTACCATGTGGTGATTTGGGAATCCTGACTTAGAATTTCTAATGAGCATTTAAAGCTTCACATTACAATACCTGAAAGTTAGAAGCAGCTGCTGAGGGAGGCAAGGAATAAAATTTTAATCTGCGATGAGAAAGGGATCACCATACCTGGCTGACCATATGTGTCCAGCTGGTTTTAGCAGATTTAACGGGGCCATTTCTTCTCACCCCTGCCCTTTTGTAACTTCAAGAATTGATGAACTTGGATTCATTTACTTCAGGTTCCACTATAAACACACCTATAATTTTTCTCTTTATTTTTTCAGTTTATTTATTTATAAAGTAATTTCTATACCCAGTATGGCACTTGAACTCACAGCCCCGGGGTCAAGAGTCACACACTCTTCTGACTGAGCCAGACAGGCACCATGTAATTTTGTCAGCTTAGTTCAGTTGTAGTTGTCCACTGTGGCATTTTTTTTCCCTGCTACATTTCAGCAGAAGCAAGTAGGTAAAGAAATTTCTACTAGCTAGCAGCAAGAAGTAAAGCAGGAATTGTTCTGAATTTCTCCAAAATAATTAATTCTCTCAGTCCTAGGTCTTCACCTTGATGTTTAGAGTAATTTCCTCTTTTTAGAACAAGAAGGGGAAGGACTCTTTTTGTGTATTGCTGTGTCAAGGGAAGTAATTCTTAAGTACTAAAATTGCATTCATTTTTGTCAAAATTGGGTCAAACCAATGCAAATGGTAGTAATAGTTTTATTATTTATAGGGTTGTTTGGAAATAGATTAAAGGAGACGTTAGCTAGCAGGAGGTAGTATTTTTCTGTTACCTCAAGAAATCCAGGTTGAGGGGCGCCTGGGCAGCTCAGTTGGTTAAGTGTCTGACTTCAGCTCAGGTCATGATCTCATTCTCATTCGTGAGTTTGAGCCCCGCCTCAGGCTCTCTGCTGTCAGCCCAGAGCCCCCTTCTGATCCTCTGTCTCCGTCTCTGCTTCTCTCCAGCTCACACACACTTACTCTCTCAAGTAAATAAGTAAACTTAAAAAAAAAAAAAAAAAGCCAGGTTGAATTTATAAAAGGTCTAAACATGTATATAAATATTGATAGTTATAACTACACTATATGATACAATGTAGGTTGATATTCTTTGGAAAATAAGCTTTCATTATTTTATTTTATTTTTTAAAATTCGAGTTAACATCCAGTGTGGAATTGGTTTCAGGAGTGGAACCCAGTGATTCATCCGTTACATATGACACCCAGTGCTCCTCCCAGCAAAGCTCTCATTGTTAATGCAGTTCTTCGTTGGACACTTAGGAATCTGAGGTGGTTTTACGTGCTATTTTAGAAAACAAATTCCCGAGGACTCTTAGTTGATAAAATTATCTGATTAGTGGTCAGCTATAGGAAGCTTCTTCTTATCTGGTGTCCAGCTTACCTGGTATGGATTAGGAATGCTAATTTACGGGACTCTACTTTTTCGAAATAGGATAATGTTATGTTTGGCAGGAGTACTGGTATACTTAAAAAGTAAAGTTCATTTCCTAATATACGTACAGCAGGAAGCTAAGGCTTATTACTATCGCCTTGGTTTCTCAGAGGTAAGTGGTTATATTTATATAAAATTTTAAATTTGCTTGCTATAATTTTATACATTTTTAGTAATGTATTTTGCCAAAAAAATTTTTGCTTCCTGTATGTTTACTCTTTTCTAAAACACCTAAGTTAAGATATAATTCCCATCCCATACAATTCATGCATTTGAAGTATTTGGTGCAGTATTTTGTAGGCTGTTCACAGGGTTGCACCACTGTCTTCACAGTCCTATTTTACAGCATTTTCCTCCCCTCAGAAGAGCCCATTAACAGTCACTCCCCTGTATAGCTAATCAATCCGTATTTGTATACTAAGCACCGATCATAACTGAGTAAGCTGTTGTGATTCTAGCCATGAACACTTTTCCCTTTTAGAAGAGGACGTAGTTTTGCAAGCCCAGACTCTGTAGTGGTGGGGCTGACGAGGGGCCGGAGCGGGCGGTGAGCGTGGGGTGGAGGGAGGGCTCTCCGCGCAGAGCAGCCGCTGCCGCGCCACGGACCAGGTCCCGGCTGCCTGTGTGTAATGAGCAGAAAGCTTTGATTTCCAAATTAAAAAAGAAATTATTCTCCTCACTAATCCTTTTGTTAATTTGAAAAGGACTTGAAAACAACAGAAATCATTTATTCTTTATTGGGAAGCTTGGTTAATGTGGTTACCTCTGAACTTTTTTCCTTCTTGGCCACCGCTTTATGAATCTGTTCTGTTTAAGGTATATATGAGACCTAGCCCAAACTTGTTAGGTGTGGAGACTCTGCTCACTGTCCAGAAAGCTTTTTCTTAATAGTCCTATTAAAATTGAGAAGTGCCTCTGATAGATTTATGTATAAAACAAATCAACAAAACCATGTCTCCAGGTTATTTGGTGAATCTGTATTTTTCACAGCTACTTAAAATTTTGTTTGAGGGGCTCAGTCAGTTAAGCATCTGACTTGACTTCGGCTCACATCATGATCTCATGGTTCGTGGGTGTGAGCCCCACGTCACAGTCTGTGCTATAGTGTAAGCCTGGTTCGGATCCTCTGTCTACCTCTCTCTCTGCCCCTCCTTCGCTCATCCACTCTTTCTCTCTCAAAAATAAACAAACATTGAAAAAAACAATTTATTTGATGCAGCCCAATGAGTTTGAAGATTGACATTAATTATTTACTTTTGTGCCTTTTCCCCCAAAACTGTCCTATGGAGACGCCACGGGTGCACTACAGTCAAAATAGATGCCATTTTCAAATAAGTTAGGGAAACACTGCCAGATGGATACATCTCCACCTCAAAGCATAATGCACATTATCATACAAAATACTTTGAGAAGTTGTTCATCAGAACCAAACAACAAAATTGTTGTCTAATTCTGTTTAAGCCAGCATTTTCCAAATTTATTTAAGCATGGACTACTCTTTAGAACAGATTTGTTAACCTAGTCTGAATTGCTTGAGGAATACCAGTTTGGAAAACACTTTTCTAGGGGTTAAAAGCCTCCATAGGATTCAGCATGGTTTACTGGAACAACATGCCTTCTACACTCTTATTATGTAGAAGGATTCTGCCCTTTTTTAGTACTTTTAAACTACCATTTACTTTACAAAAGTAGCCTTGTGTTAAAGACCTACTAAGAGTTTTCCTGAGCTTTGAGTTCAGGTCTCCACTCTGACAGTTTCCAGATACGGGGTTATGGAGTTTGGGGCAGGTTATTTGATTTCTGTCAAGTTTAGCTTCCTCATCTGTATGAAGGGCATTGTTTTAGTATTTACTGCAGGTAGAGACATGTACTTCTCTGGCTGTTGAGGAATTCCTTTCATCAGTAGTCTCACTAATGAGTTTTAACTTACCTTTTCCTTCCCTCCTGTATTCTCTTCTTTCTCTCTTGCCTTTCTCTCTTACTGTGTATGCATGTATGTCTGTGTTTGTGTAGACTACACTGTAGACACTTGACATTATTAGGGGCTATGTCATAAGATCTTTGTGAATCTACACATATTAAAAAATACATATATATTTTCTCCATAGGAGAGTTTTAAGTGATCCTTTGGACTCTTGATGAGTTACTTTGTATGCTCTGAATACAAAATAAAATAAAGCAGAGTGAGAAGCCATAGCTGGACAGTTACCCAGGGCCACTCACTATTTGAATGACTTCTGTCCAGCAGCCTCTGTGCATACACAGTTCACACACTTGCTTCAGGAAGATGGCAGACTTGGAGGATTGCTTGAGAATAGTGCCAGTTGTTTACATTAAATCCATGGAGGCCAAGAGTTAGCAATAGTCATGAATTTTTACCATATTAGGTAGGAGTCACAGTTTATACCATGTAGTTTTATATTACCTTTTTCTTACTCTACATATCATAACCCTTTCCCCCGTCTGTGTGTGTTTTTTAAAGGTACTGCAACAGCCACTTGCAGGTACTTGGCTTTATCCCGAAAAAAGAGAGGAAGAAAAAGAATGATCCTATAGATGAGGTAAAGGTCAGGCACCAGATGGATACCATGGCCTTCAGCCTGACGGTGCCCACGCTGGCCTTGAAGATGCCCAATGGACTGGATGGAATGTCCCTCTCTCCGCCCGGGGCTAGGGTCCCTCTCCACTACCTGGAAACCGAGTTGGAAGACCCATTTGCTTTCAACGAGGAAGATGATGACCTAAAGAAAGGGGCAACGGTGAGAAAGAAGTTGCAGAGCAAGCTGGCCCAGAATCGGCAGCGCCAGAGAGAGACCGAGATTTTAAAAGTTCGACAAGAGCACTTTAGTCCCCCTCCTGCACCTTCACAGCAGCAGCCCCCGCAGCAGCACCCCCACCCGTCACCCTCCCCCACTTCTTTAAAACCTCCGGCGCCGCCGCCGCCGCCGCCACCACCACCGCAGGGTTTCGTCTGCAAGTCCCCTCCACCTCCGAACACCAGCCTACCACTGCAGGGAGTGGCCCCCACCACACACACTATAGCACAAGCGCGGCACAAGAGGCCGCTGCCCCTCCTGCCCCCCGGCAGGGCGCCCGCCGCGGACCCGCCCAGCGCCGACCGGGTCCTCATGAAAGCCACCGCCTTCCCTCCACACTTCTCCTGCATCAGCCGACTGCAGAGACTCGTGAGACTGTGCACGCAGAAACATCAGTTGGACACTGATCTGTTCCCCCATCTAGGTGAGTTCTTTCTCTCTTACGCCAGATCGTACATTGGTGCGAACTGTTCGCGAGGCCGCGTGCCCGCAGCTGCCCCCTGGGAGATGGGGGTGCAGGGCTCTGGGGCGGGGGTCCACCGTGGGCCGTGTGCTCAGGCCGCGCGTTGTGAAGGAAGCCGCAGTGTGGAAGTAGAATCCCATCGCAGCTTCTACGTAGTGGCTGTAGCCGCGGTATTCAACGGCAGTTGATGGTGTCTGGCAGTTGTGTGCCTCTGTGGCTCAGCACCTGTGTCTCATGAAGTTTTTGACATGTCTTATCGTAGGACTTTGGAGTAATGATAGCATTGTTAATACCTACCGACAGTTAAAAAAAAAAAAACTTGTAAAAAAAAAAAAAAAGAATTCCTAGCACAATACCTGTTCATAATTTAAAAGTGAAAAAAATACAGATAAAACTTGAATGTAGGCAAATGTCTATCATTATTGCTTCTGAATTTTCTTGCTCAAGATAATCTCTCTGATCCATAGTTCATATAGATATATTTTGTTATTTTGTTTTTGATTATTTAAACTTTTTTAAATAAGGTTATTTGCTTTTGAGAAAAAGGCACCTTCCAGAGCAAGGGAGGATCAGAGAGAGGGTCCCAAGCCGGTGAACCTCGATTGTGACCTGAGCTGAAATCAGAGTCCGAAGCTTAACTGACTGAGCCACCCAGGTGCCCCTGATTATTTAAACTTTAAATTCATTTAAAATTTATTCATAAATATGGTGTGAGCTGTGATTTAGGAAAAATTACTTGCATGACAAATGATAGCAATAGAATAGGAAAATAGGAAAAGGATGGGAATAGAGGAACAGGAAGAAATAAAAATGGTCAGTAAACCAATGTAAACCCCGATCCCCATAGCAGGTGAAGAAAGGCAAATTAAAGTAACAGTAAGTTACTATCAGCTTGGCAAAAACCATATCCAGTGTTGATGAGGCTTCTACATCGCAGATAAGTAATATGGTACTATTTACTAATTAAGAGTGTGTTTATATAGCCAGCAAATTCACTTTTGGGACCCTATCTTTGGATTAATATATATATATATATATGTAAGGGTATGTGTTCAAGGATGTTTATTGCAACATTGCTTGCTATATTAAAAATCCACAATCTTTGTAACCAGTAGGAGACCTTGAGTAGATTATGGTGTATATATATACATATATATATATATATTTATATATATATATATGCTTTATGAAGTATTATGAGCTATTAAAAAGAAATCTGTATCTTTTAACTGATTGCGCCTTGTTACATCAAGTAGAAAAGAATCAAGGGGTATTGTATTATCCCATTTTTAAAAAAATAAACAAGGGGCATCCGTGTATCTATTGATCAAGCATATGGATAGATAGGTGTTTTCCTGTTGGCTGTGATGGTAGATAAAGTGTAACTGGATATACACTACCAGGCTGCTAACATGGGCCCTCAAGAGGGGATAAAACTGTTCAGGATGTGTTTTTACAGAGCTGGGAAAGGTAACTCTTCTTATATTATAGTTTTATATTGTTTCACCTGTTATTAAACCAGGTATACCTTTTGGTAATTAAAACAACTAATAAAACTTAAAGGTGTAGATAAAAATAATAAAACACCCAAACCTTATTAATACTGATTTGTTAATGCCATGGTATATTTAAGATATGTAAAATTGGGTTCCTGCTCTACATAAAGTTTGGTAACCTATTTTAAAATTTTTTCATAATGGACTATCAAGGAAGTAATTTTTTATACACTGTCATTTGTCACAGCTGAGTTATTTTTGTGATTTAGACTATTTGCAGTTTGTATCATTATAAAGTGTTGTGGCTGTATAGTCTCACAGGAAAATAATTACTATCACATCTTTAATTTTTCCTTGAAATAGATTCCTAGAAGCAGAATTGATGATTCCAAGCTTTTGCTTTTTGTTTTTTTTTGCTTTTGCATTTTTAAAAAAGCTTTTTGAAGGGCACCTGGGGAGCTCAGTCAGTTAAGTGTCTGACTCTTGATTTGAGCTCAGATTATGATCTCACAGTTCATGAGATAAAGCCATGCATCACCTCTGCACTGACCACACAGAGCCTGCTTGGGATGCTCTCCTTTTCTGCTTCTGCCCCTCCCCCCACTCATGCTCTTTCTAAATAAAACGTAAAATAGAAAGCTTTTTGATACATGTTGTCAAATATTTTCTTCAGAATTATTTTGTCACATTACCCTTCTTTCAGCAGTGTATGAGAATGACAGTTTCTACACCTCTTTATAGTACAAGATACTAGTTGTTACTTCACCTTTGCAAATTTGATACAAAATTTACCTTTTTTTAATTAAAAAATTTTTAATGTTTATTTTTGAGAGAGAGCAAGAAAGAGCACAAGCAGGGGAGGGGCAGACAGAGAGGGAGACACAGAATCCAAAGCAGACTCCAGGCTCTTAGCTGTCAGCAAAGAGCCAGATGTGGGGCTTGAACCCACGAACTGTGAGATCATGACCTGAGCCAAAATCGGACGCTTAACCAACTGAGCCACCCAGGCGCCCCCAAAATATTCTTTGATTTGTGTACTTTAGATCAGTGTTTCTCAAGTTTTTTGGCCTTAGAAGCAATCCCTTTACACTCTTAAAGTTTATTGATGACACTATTCAGCCTTTGTGTATGTTAGTTATAGTTATTGATATTTACTGAATTAGAAGTTAAAACTAAGAAATTTCTAAAATGCTAGTGCATTTAAAGATGACAACAAAGTCACTACATGTTAACATGTTCTTTTTATGAAAAATAGCTATGTTTTCCCAAAGAAATAAAACGAGAAGAGCAGCATTATTTTACATTGTTTGGCAAATTTTAATGTGTGATTTGCTGAAGACAGCTAGATTCTCCTGTCTACTCCTGCATTCAATCTGTCGTATTATGTGGTTTTGATTAGTATATAAAAATATGGCCTTACACATTTGTAGTTGGAAAAGGGAGGAATATTTTACTAGTTTTTAAAAAATAATTATGGAGATTCTTACTTGATTCCACACCAAAATTTCAAAAGTGGTAGTTATTTTTTTCTTTTTTTAAGTGTTTGCAACTTTTTTTTTTAATGTTTATTTTTGAGAGAGAGCAGGAGAGGAGGGGACAGAGCATCTGAAGCAGGCTCTGCGCTGACAAGCCTAATGTGGGGCTCAAACTCAAAATCTGCGAGAACTTGACCTGAGCTAAAGTTGGACGCTCACCCGTCCAAGTGAGTCATTGAAAAGAGGTGCCCTCTTCTTTCTTTTTTGATGTTTATTTGTTCTGAGAAAAAGAGAGAGAGAGAGAGAGCAAGTGGAAGGAGGGCAGAGAGGAGAGAGCATACCAAGCAGGCCCCATGCTGTCAGCACAGAGCCCAACTCAGGGCTCTGATGACCTGAGCCAAAGTCAAGGGTTAGATGCTTAACTGACTGAGCCACCCAGTCGCCCCCAACAAGTGGTAGGTTTTAAAGATTAGTGGCAATGTGGAATCTGAAGCCACATCAAGGGTTTTTTGCAAACCATTACATTAAAATCCATTGATGTACTTTGTACTTTGAATGGATCTTTTTATCCATTCATTATTTTGTAACATCATGTGTTGGTCATTTGGATCAGTTTACCACGTTAAACATATGTTCCAAATGTTGATATATCTCATTATACAAAACTTAAAAATCACATTCATTAATTCTCCCCCTAGTCTAATCAGAAAAATCCTTTCAAAAGTTGTCAGACTCAGTGAAGACTTCAGGTTTTTAAAAAAAGAAAAATGAAGCTTTCAAGTGAAAATGTGAATTTCATACTTGGCAGCAAATACTGTCCATTGTTTTCTTTGAAGTGGCAGCTTGACTGTGTTCATCTTAGAAAAACATGACTGCCAGATATCCAGGTCTTAGTAACTGTAGTTTGTCAGTCACTCTTTCAAATAAAAATGGTGTTGGATGGAAAAGCCGCTGGTTGAGGCCACAGCTGAACCGGTGGTGCAGGTGTTTTCCTCAGGGCAGCTGCCATGCTTTCTGGGGCATGGACTTCCCGTTGAGTCCCAAAGACTGCTGGAGAGAGGTGTGGTCAAGAATTGAGATTTAATAAAATCAGCAGTCTTTAATGTACAAGTGCTTTGTCAAAGATATTCTTACAACTGTTGTTTTTGGCTTTTATTTCACTGCAACTCATGGCGTGAAACCTATAATGACCGCTAGTGGGATTTGGTGCCATTGTGCTAATTCACGCCGAGACGCTGGCAGGTTTATTCTCTCTCTGGTTTTGTTTTTTGTTTTTGGTTTTTCCCCTACATCAGTGCAAATGTCAACATGGTGAAAAGAGCCAATAATGTCTTACTGTTATTTTGAAGGTAGTGTTGACCTAAGGAAATCCCTAAGAGGGTCTCCGAGACCCCTGGCGATCTATGGACCATACTTGGAGTAAGAACTGCTATTTTGAATTAATAATGTAGTTTTGAATAGTTGTTCATATGCATTTTGAACGTTTATAGGTCTTGTTCTTTTTTGCCTTTTCAGAGTTTTTTTTCACTCATTTTTATGGAAGTATCTCTTTTTATTGATTTGGTAACCGTTTTTATACATATTTTATATTTGCTGCAAATCCTCTCCTCCTGCCCATTTGTTATTTTGCTTTTAAATGTCTGTGATAATGATTTTGGAATTTAGGAGTTGAAATCCTGAATTCTAAATCTTTTTTTTTTTTCCCAACGTTTATTTATTTTTGAGAGACAGAGAGAGACAGAGCATGAATGGGGGAGGGGCAAAGAGAAGGGGAGACACAACACAGAATATGAAGCAGGCTCCTGGCTCTGAGGTGTCAGCACAGAGCCCCATGTGGGGCTCGAACGCATGATATCATGACCTGAGCTGAAGTTGGACACCCAACCACCTGAGCCGCCCAGGTGCCCCATGAATTCTAAATCTTTGTGTGTATGTGTGTTTTTTCTTTTGAATCAGGTTTATTGTTTTGTTTTATTTTGTTTTTTACCTGTTTGGACTCTCTTCGTTGCAAGAATGTGTAATATATTCACCTACATGTTCTTTTAGTCCTTTTATTGTCTTATTAATTACATTACAGTCCTCTATTTGGAATTCATTAGGTTTGAGTTTTGGGGCAAAGATCTAACTTTATTCTTTTCTAGATGTTTGCCTCTTATTCCACAATTGACCTATGTCATCTTCTAAATATTGATTTATATTTTTGATTATCTGTGGTTGCTGACCTTTTTTTAGCTTTTGAAACAAACTATGTTGTGTTGAGGGCTGGTTTTCTATCATTTTGAATTAAAAAAAATTTTTTATGTGTGTTTATTTTTGAGAAAAAGAGAGACAGTGTGAGCAGGGGAGGGGCAGAGAGAGGGAGACACACAGAATCTGAAGCAGGCTTCAGGCTCTGAGCTGTCAGCACAGAGCCCCACGTGGGGCTCAAACCCACGAACCTTGAGATCATGGCCTGAGCCGAAGTCGGGCGCTTAAGCTTAACTGACTGAGCCAGGCAGACGCCCCTCTGTCATTATGAACAGAAAGAAAACTTACGGAAAATGAACTGTCTTTTTTATTCAAGCATATTAGGGGCCTAGGTTTTTTAAAACAAAGGTTACTTTGGAGAAGAGAGATTGTAATGCACTGTTGGGACCAAGTACAGCCTGCATTTGTGTCAGCAGAGAACACTTAAAGAAACACGCAGTCCTGTAATCAACGTTTACAGGCTTGCCTGGGCTGGTTATCTCAGTTACACTAAAACTCCTGATAATGAAGCCAAGATCAAAGGTTTGCTTTATTGGACAGTTAATTTCACAAGAGAAACACTTCCATCTTAGTACTTTCAACTTAGATCTTGACTTTTCCAGAGAAGCTATAGGTGGCTCAGTAGAAATTGCTGTTAATTATATAAAAACAATAAAAGATTATTCATGCCCTCATTTTTGAAAGTGCCTTAAATGTAACTTTGTGTTTGAAAGATGTTGCCTTTCAGTATCCTGTCTTGAAGCTAATGCTATTGTGATTGTTCTTGGCTTTGCTTTTTGTAACCTCTATTTTAGTAGAAAGAAAGTAACTTACTTTTTAAGGTGACTTGACACCTTTGGATAGTCATCTTGGAACTAGATTTGGGGTTTCTTTATGCCAGTGGCTGTGTGTTATTTAATTTTAAGCATTTATAATTTGCATTTTGATTAACCTTTTCTTAATTTCCCTATTTAGCACATATAAACTCATTTTAATTTTAGAAGCAATGCGTGAGGTCCTTTTTAACATAAGTGTCTAATGAAGATGATCTTTTGATTTGGGGGGTTTAAGAAGGAAGACCATACTAGTTATGAAGTTATCTAACGTCTCATAGTCATGAGTGTATTAAAGCCTGGTGGCTCAGTCAGTTGAGCGTCCAGCTTCAGTTCATGTCATGATCTCATGGTTTGTGGGTTCGAGCCCCATGTTGGGCTCTGTGCTGACAGCTCAGAGCCTGGAGCTTGCTTCAGATTCTGTGTCTCCCTCTCCCTCTGACCCTCCCCTGCTCATGCTGTCTCTCTCTCTCTCTCTCTCAAAAATAAATAAAACATTTAAAAAAATATAAAGTTATGTATGTTAGACTGTACAACATCAGTATTTACCAAGGTATCTAATTAAAGTCTCATAGCATTATGAGTATATTGAAGTTATGTATGTTAGGCTGTGTAACATCAGTACTAAGACCTCTTCAAGATACAAAACTTCACTAAAGGTAAAACATTTATGTTGGAACCTGGTAACTATCCAATCGTTAAAAACAGTAGCATTTAACAAAATAAGTGATTGTTCACACTGTATTTCTCCCTTTTTCCCTCTAAACTTGTTTTTCAAAATGCCACAAAGTATGGCAGCTCTTGTTTAAAAGAATTAAAAAAAAAAACCACGCCACATGAGAAATAGATTATTGCTCTCCTACCCTTCCCTCTTCCTGCAGAGGGCACCAGTCAGGGAATGGCCCTGCCCCGTGAACAGAGTCCTTTCCTTCTGGAGGTGTTGGGAAAGGGCATGAAGTGTCTGCTTTTGACAATTTATTCTAAGGCCCTTCTTTGAAATATAGAAATATTGATATATAGAGTGAATATAGAGTTGAAATATAGAGTGATTTCACCAGTGCCTCTGGATTTTCTTCTTACCTGAACATACATTATTAGCCTTCTTTACCTACCATTTTGAATATGTTTTAGGTTTCTTTGGCATTGTGTATGTCAGAATGTATGATGTTTCATGCATAATGGTTTGTTACTTCAGAAATTCTACCTTTTTGGCAGGAGAGGGGGTGGGTAACTTGAAATCTCTGTTTATATTGTTTCTCCTCTGAAATGTCTGACAAAAGAATTTCATTCTTGCAATATAGCTTTTTGTTATAATGTCATTATTTTAACCTGAGTATATGTCATATTTATTATTAATATTTTTGTCAGAACAGGGATGAAACTCACCAGGAGGCATTTTATGTACGCTGTGATAGTATGGGCTGTAGATTTTTTTGCACGATGCATTTTGGGTAGCTTTTTGTTCTAAGTTTTAAATAAGAATACATTTCTTCTAACTTGCAATGTCCTCCCATCTGTCCCAGGGTTGGACTGGTCGGAAGAGAGCGGAGAGGACCCGGAGGACTCTGAGCAGGCCTCGCCGTACCAGGTGGCGTGGTCCATCCGAGAAACCCTCAGATATGAAAGACACACGTAAGGCTTCTGTTTTGCTTTTATTCTTTAATTACCCCTGTCGCGGCCTGATCTTTCGCTCTATATGCTAATGTTTCTTTATTTCATTGGCCCTAGTTTTATGGTAATGAAATAGATTCCACTTGGGAAGAAGTGTGCTATATTGTTTGAGGAAAGCTACTCCAGCTTTCTTGGGAACTTTGTTTCTGTACCTTTCCCATTTATCACCAAAGGAACCAATTGTAGTAGACTTTAGAACGGAAAAGGGATCTTCGAGGTGACCTAGTCTCATTTCCCCATTTTACAGGAGAGGAAACCAGGGCCCAGACAGGTTGAGGAACTTGCCTGTGGTCCCAGGGCTTTTTGGAGTCCCACCGTCTGACTTATCTGGATCTTCTTTGGCTCTGCTCTTATAGTAGCTGAAAAGCAGGGCTTTTTACTTCATCTGTTTTCTACAAGATCGATCCATTCTTTAATATTTCTTAAGTGCTGAGTATTTATTTTTTATTTTTGAGAGAGAGAGAGAGAGAGAGAGAGTGAGAGCGCGAGCAAGCACATGCGAGCAGGCTAGTGGGGGAGAGGGGCAGAGAATGGAGGAGACACGGAATCCAAAGCAGGCTTTAGGCTCCGAGCTGTCAGCACAGAGCCCAACATGGGGTTCGAACGCATGAACTGTGAGATCATGACCTGAGTCGAAGTCAGACACTTAACCGACTGAGCCACTCAGGTGCCCCAAGTGCTGAGTATTTCTAATGTGCTAAAATGTCTTTCAAGATAATCTCACTAGAAGTTCTTGGTATCTACCTGACGAGAAAGCTGAAGATTGAGTAACGCGCAGCCCCTTCCTGGATAGTGAGGAAGCGCGTTCTGTTTCCGGGGACTGCCTTGGCGACTCACTTGGTTCGGTGCAGCGTGCTGAAGCAGATCCGTCTCTGGAGCCAAAGATGACTCTCAGACTCAGCTAATTATTATTATGATGATTTTTAAGTATTGTGGTTTGAATAGATGTTTGTCAAGATAGAGGCGAGACCAGCTATCTGCCCCTGGCGGACTCCTAGAATTTCACAGTATTGTTGTATGGACATATATTCTCTAGGGTCTGGTTTTTTAGTTTATAGGCTTAAAATGTGATCTGTTAGTACACCCAGAAATAATTAGGCCTAGGGAACCGAATCGTTAGCGACTAATGCATAAACCAAAATGCCAGTTCAAATTGAGAAATAATCATTAAGTAGTACAAAGGTTCACTAAGCTAAAGTACCTGGGGAGCTTACTGGGGCCTGGAGCTAGAGTGAGGAGAACTAGTTGGAAGCCTGCTTCCTTACCACTAGTGTAGTCTTTTTTATCAGAGAGTACAGTTGAACCCATACCTTCGTAGTAACAGATACTATCCGTTATGCTTCATAAGTTTGATCATATCAGCTTACCTTAATTTGGGATATTTTGAATTAATTTTCCAGATTGCTGTAAATGAGTAACATAAGTAAATTCTTAGCATAATACCCTATACATGGGAAATGACTAATTAATGGTAGTTAAGATTCTTGTTGGGATTCTTAAGATGAACTGAACATCGATACTGGGCATATTTGCTCTTGATTAGGAGCACTGTCTATTGTTTCTGCCCTCTATTCTTTCTTTTCTTTTCTCTTTTCTTACCTTTTCCTTTTCCTTTCCCTTTCCCTTTCCTTTCCTTTTGAGAGACTGAGAGCATGTGCACACAGGGGAGGGGCAGGGAGAGGGCGAGAGAGAATCCCAAGCAGGCTCTCACTGTCAGTGTGGAGCCTGATGCAGGGCTGGAACTCACAAACTTCGAGTTCATGACCTGAGCTGAACCAAGAGTCCATTACTTAACCAACTGAACCACCCGGGTGCCCCTGTTTCTGCCCTCTATTCTTGCAGAGTTTTCAGAATATTTCTTTTGTTTTAGGCTTGTGACCGTTGAGTTTTTCTTCATCTCTGTGGCATTTTACTTTCATGGTCACTTCTGCCTACTGACTTTCCATGATACTCTTTCCCCGGTTCTCCTTTCCTTCAGGATATTTTTTTTTTAATAACAGTCATCCTCGCTTGTCCAGCATTCACTTTAATCTTTGCCCTTTATTCATTCACTCACTCACTCACTCAGCGTATTCTTGTCGAACTCTTGTGCTCTGGGCATCGGGCATGCCATAGGGTCTCCCTTGGGTGGGACTTGGATTGGCCTGGTTTGCCACACTTTCTTAGTCTGCATCTCCGTGTCTGTATCTGCCACTGTGCCCTCTCTTGGGGACCGTTGTCCTGTATTTAAACTACCCACAGAACAACATTATTTCAGTTCTTATTGCAGCTACTTGTCATTTATTGTACCTTGGGGGTAAGTCCAGCAGAAAATGGACAGCTGTAGAAAATTGGCCCGACCTAGCCTGTCCATTATATCTTTAAGAAGTTTTGCCATTTAAAATTACTCTAGGTTTTACCATTTAAGAATCTTCAGTGAGTTCATTGAGGTTTTGGAATTTTGGAAGAAAAACTGGTAGTGGTCTCAGCACCATTCTCCACGACCCCCTCCCCCCCAAGAACCTTTTCATGAGTTTTTTTGGCTACACTAAGTGTATACTTGAAATTTTAGGGAGAAAGTTTGGCCTTCTTTTGTTTTGTTTTTTGTTCTGTTTAAAGACTTTAGTTTTTTTTAAAAAATAGTTTATTGTCAAATTGGTTTCCATACAAAACCCAGTGCTCTTCCCCACAAGTGCCCTCCTCCATCAGCACCACCCTTTTCCCCCGCCCTTCCCCTTCAACTCTCAGTTGATTTTCAGCATTCAATAGTCTCTCAGGTTTTGCATCCCTTTCTCTCCCCAACTCTATTTCCCTCTTCCCCTCCCCCTGGTCCTCCATTAGGTTTCTCCTGTTCTCCTGTTAGACCTATGAGTGCAAACATATGGTTTCCATCCTTCTCTGCCTGGCTTATTTCACTTAGCATGACACCCTCAAGGTCCATCCATTTTCCTACAAATGGCCATATTTCATTCTTTCTCATTGCCATGTAGGACTCCATTGTGTATATATACCACATCTTCTTGATCCACTCATCAGGTGATGGACATTTAGGCTCTTTCCATGTTTTGGCTATTGTTGACATTGCTGCTATGTACATTGGGGTACATGTGCTCCTATGCTTCAGCATTTCTGTATCTCTTGAGTAAATCCCTAGCAGTGCTATTGCTGGGTCATAAGGGAGTTCTATCGATAGTT
>NC_043702.1:28681650-28844535 GCF_006229205.1 Suricata suricatta
CATTGTCTCAGTTGATTCTTTGATGCTTTTCTTAACCCCAGCGATTAATTTTATGATAAGTTTTTTAAATTTTTGATCCGGTATGTTGTCTAGATCTGCCTTGAGCAGTTTTGTGGCTGTGACTTCCTCCTGGAGGTTCTTCAGGGGAGAGTTCCTTCGTTTTGTCATTTTTGCTAGTTTTTTGTCTCTTTTCACCTTTAGAAAGCTCGTTGTGCGCTGTGCACCTGTTAATATCTCACTGTTAAAGGAGGCTTATTGACTGTCCAGGGCCTGTCGTTTCAGGAAATATTCTTTTAATGGTGTTTCTCAGTTTCTCTTGTTGTGCCTTTGGATATTTTATTTCCCTACTCAGCAATATTTGGGTCTCGCTGTCATGCACCCTTAGGCTTGTGTCTTGGTGTAGCCCTAAGAAGGAAAACAGACAGACAAACACAGAGGGAACAGTAAGACACAAACGCACAGACAAATCAAACAAACAAACACATTAAAGGGGGGAAGGAAAAGAAAGTGAATGGAGAGGAAAGAGACGAAAAGAAGAGAAGAAGAAAAGAAAGAATAAATAAATAAAAAATAAAGGCAGTCAGAGACAACAAAGGACTGTGGACAGTCTAAAAGTGTATGACCAGTTGAGGGGAGAGGTAGGGATGAGATATAGGAGAATATATCTGGATTGCAAGAAGGTAAAAAAAGGGAGAAAGGAGAAAGGAAAATAAGGAGTAAAAATTTTTAAAAATTTAAGTAAAAAAATTAATAATAATAAAAATACATAAAAAGAAGAAAAGGAAAAAAAAATGAAGAAAAAAGAAAAAAAATTATTAAAAAAAAAAATCCAGCAGCTACCCCTCTTGTATAGGCATGTTTTGGTGTGGTAGGTCTTGGAGGCTGCTCTCAGAGGCTCCCCCTGCCTTGGTGTCTGCAGAGATTAGATAAGCAGCCCGCCAAGCTCAGCTGAACTAGGCACTATAGACCACTCTAATGAGTCTGATCTCCTTGTGCGGCAGTTGAGCTGAGTTGTATTTTCCAGGCCCGCCTCGTTTCAAAGTTCCAGTCCATTCACTTTTATGCTACCACAGATGAGATGTATTTGCTTTGGTGGCTGGCTTCTTAGGTGGAGGAATCGGTTTGTCTTGGCTCAGGCAGGTATTTCGGCTGCCCCTGCCTTAGGCGAGATGCGCAGCAGGAGGTGACGTGCGTGCAGTCACAAACCCAACCCCCAGCTCGGAATGCGTTCGAGTTGGGGGAGGAATGAGTGCGCAGCTGTTGCTGGAGGCGCCGGAAGCTGCCGGAAGTGAGCTGGGAGTTCCTGTAGCCTGAGCGCGTGCCCAGGCCTTCCCTGCCCAGGCCTCTCCCGCCGCCAACTCCCTGCAGGAATCGCGCAGAAGTGGGGGCTATTTTTTCCCCTGTTGGCACCCAGGATTCAGGATTCGCACGGCCAATGCTGGGGGCGAGATTCACCATGGAAATGAGGTGCGTGCTCCAACTCCCAAAACCCCTGACACCGCTGCTGCCACGGCCTCAGACTCCTTGCCAAGATGGCGCAGGTCTGGAAGCTGTTCCTTCCCTTGCGCCACCTAGGTTCGGGATTTAGGCTACCCAGCAATTATCTATGGAGTGAGCTTCTCTCTCCAAGCGCGGCTAAGCGTTCCTTACCCTTTCCCCAGACAGTACTATGAGCGTGTTCAGTCTCTCTGTCTCTTCCCTTTGTCTCTCGGGCTCCGCGCGCTTGCCCCGCGTTGGGCTGGGGCCTCACCTCCCCTGCGCATCTGGGGCTGGCCCGTTTTCTAATCTCCCCAGTTTGCACTCACTCCCTCAGGTATCCTTGAATTGTCTTCTTTCTGGATTCCATATTTTCTCCTTCCGCTCTTGCAGATGAGAGTCATGTCCTTCTCAGTTCGACAGATGGGGCAGACGAAGTTTACAGAGCTCCCTTCCTCTCCGCCATCTTGGCTCCTCCCAAAGGATTTAGTTTTGAAATTTTATTTATTTTGAGAGAGAGAGAACACAATCCAGGGAGGAATAGAGAGAGAGGGAGACACAGAGAATCTCAAATAGGCTCCACACTGTTCAGTGCAGAGCCCAATATGAGCTTGAATCACAAACCATGAGATCATAATCTGAACCGAAATCAAGAGTTGGACGCTTACCTGACTGAGCCACCCAGGCGCCACTGTTTCATTTTCTTAAGTAACCTCTACGCTTGAATTCACAACCTGGAGATCAGGGGTCACATTCTCTACCCACTGTGCCAGCCAGGGCGCCCCTGCATTTGTTTTGGGAAAGATTTTGAGGTTACTTAGTCTGGCTGTAGATGCATGTGCTGAAAGAGTTCTCTCAGGTCTTACTTAGATCTCAATAGCAGAAATAAGTTGGTATTTATATGTATTTTAAGGAGCAGTAATTACCTAGTAACTGCTTACCTTTTCATATTTCTAATGCTGTCTTTGATAGGAAACAGTTCTGAAGTTTAATGAGTAAAATTTATTAGTCTTTTCTTTATGGTTAGTGTATTTGTGACCCGTATCAGAAATCATTGCTTACCCCACTGTCAAAAGCTATATATCTTCTGGAAGCTTATTATTTTACTATCAATCTTTGTGGAATTTTTGTGTATTTTGTACATGATGTGAGGTAGAAATAAGGACCATTTTTTTTCCATATGGATTTTCTATTTAATCAACACTATTTATTGAAAACACTGTTACTGCATAGGAGCCCTTGACATATATAAGTATGTCCATTTATGCATTTTCCTTTATTTTTTTTAATGGTTATTTTGAGGGAAAGAGAGAGGAAGAGACAGAATCCCAAGCAGTCTCTGCAGAGCCAGACGTGAGACTCAATCCCATAAACCATGAGATCATGACCTGAGCCAAAATCAAGAGTCTGCCACTTAACCGACCGAGTTCCCCAGGCGCCCCGGTCTCCCTTGGTTCCTAACATAGACACCTGTCGCTGTACATTTCCCTCTCCGTGTGCTGCAACCCCTGTGATCCACTGCTGTTGTGTTTAAGCAGCAGGTATCTTTTAAGGAGATTTAAAAGAAAAATAACTCCTTTGTATTGATCCCACACATTTACAATTTCTAGGGTTCTTTATTGTTTGAATTGCTCTCTATTTCCATCTGATGTCATTTTTTTTCTATATGAATGGTTTACTTCCCCTCTGGCAGTCACTAGTTGGTTGTATTTATGGGTTCGTTTCTGCTTTGTTTGGTTTTTTAGATTCCACATATAATAAGTGAAATCATATATATTTGTCTTTCTATGACTTACATCACTTAGCATAATACCCTGTAGGTCCATCCACATTTTTGCTAATGTGTGCCTTCATCTCTGAAAGATATTTTTGCTGGCATAAAATCCTAAGTTAACCATTTTGCTTTCAATACTTAAGGGTGTTGCTCACATAGTTTGCTTTATTTCTGATTAGAAGTCAGCTGTCATTCACATCTTTTGTCCAAGGAGCATTATGTATCTCTTTTTCTCTGACTGCTAAGGTTTTCCTCTTAATCAGTAGTTTTAAACCGTTTATGTAGTTCTTTTTCTTTATTTTTAAAATGTAATTTATTTTTAAAATTTACATCCAATTTAGTTTACATATAGTGGAACAGTGATTTCAAGAGTAGATTTCTTAATGCCTGTTACCCATTTAGCCCATCCCCTCCCACAGTCCCTCCAGTAACCCTCTGTTATTCTCCATATTTAAGTGTGTCTTATGTTTTGTCCTCCTCCCTGTTTTTATATTATTTTTGCTTCCCTTCCCTTATGTTCATGTGCTTTGTATCTTAAAGTCCTCATATGAATGAAGTCATGTGATATTTGTCTTTCTCTGACTATTTCACTTAGCATAATACCCTCTAGTTCCATCCATGGAGTTGCAAATGGCAAGATTTCATTCTTTTTGATTGCCAAGTAATACTTCATTATATAAATATATATATAATGTGTGTGTATTATATATAATGTATATATTATATATACATATTCCATTATATACATCCCATGTACACACACTACATCTTTATCCATTCATCCATTGATGGACCTTTGGGCTCTTTCCATACTTTGGCTATTGTCACTAGTGCTGCTATAAACATTGGGGTGCATGTGTCCCTTCAAAACAGCATACCTGTATCTCTTGATAAATACCTAGTAATGCAATTGCTGTGTTGTAGCGTAGTTCTATTTTTAAGGTTTTGGGGAATCGCTATACTGTTTAATTTTTTGAGGAATCGCCATACTGTTTTCCAGAGTGGCTGCACCAGTTTGTATTCCCAGCAGCAGTGTGACAGCAATCCTCTTTCTCTGCATCCTCGCCAATGTCTTTTGTTTCCAGAGTTGTTAATGTTAGCCATTCTGACAGATGTGAGGTGGTATCTCATTGTGGTTTTGATTTGTATTTATTTCCCTGATGATGAGTGATGTTGAGTATTTTTTCATGTGTTGTTGGCCATCTGGATGTGTTCTTTGGAGAAGTGTCTATTCATGTCTTCTGCCCATTTCTTCACTGGATTATTTGTTTTTTGACTGTTGAATTTGATAAGTTCTTTATAGATTTTGGATACTAACCCTTTATCTGATATGTCATTTGCAAATACCTTCTCTCATTCCATCAGCTGCCTTTTAGGTTTGCTGATAGTTTCCGTTGCAGTGCAGAAGTGTTTTATTTTGATGACATCACAATAGTTGATTTTTGCTTTCATTTCCCTTGCCTCCCGGAGATGTGTTGAGTAAGAACTTGCTGTGGCCAAGGTCAAATAATTTTGCCTACTTTCTCCTTGAGGATTTTGATGACTTTCTGCCTTACATTTAGGTCTTTCATCCAGTTTTAGTTTATTTTTGTGTATGGTATAGGAAAGTGGTCCAGGTTCATTTTTCTGTATGTCATTGTCCAGTTTTCCCCACACCACTTGCTGAAGAGACTGTCTTTATTCCGTTGGATATCCTTTCCTGCTTTGTCAAAGAGGAGGTGGCTGTACGTTTGTGGGCCCGTTCTGGATTCTCTATTCTGTTTCATTGACATGTCTGTTTTTGTGCCACATGTAGTTCATTTTCTTTGACATTTTGGATCTGTACATTTATAATTATCATGAAATTTAGAAAAATTTTGGCCAAGGTTTTTTCAGTTATTTTTCTTCCCCCTTCTATTTGAGAAACTTGTTACACATATTTTAGGCTGCTTAAAATTATCCCACAGCTTAGGATGTTCTGTTCACTTTTTTTTCCCAGTCTGTTTTTTCCTCTGTTTCATTTTGCGGAGTTTCTATTGCAATCTTCTGGTTCATTAATCTTTTCTTCTGTGGTACCTAATTAGCCATCAATCCCATTCAGTATAGTTTTCATAATAGATATTGTATTTTTCATCTCTAGAAGTTTGTTTTGGGTTGTCTTAATATATATTGTCCATGTGTCTCTTTGACACAGTCATGATGACTAACTTCTCAAACGTGAAATATAGTTATAATAACTGTTCGTCAATTCTGGTTTACCAATTTGTGTCATCTGTATCATTTGTGGCCTGTTTCTATTGATTCCTTTTTCTCCTATTTATGGGTCCTATTTTCCTATTTATTTGGATGCCTGATAATTTTTTAAAATTTTTATTTATTCATTTTGAGAGAGAAAGAGAGTGGGAGGGGCGGAGGGAGAGAGAGAATCCCAAGCAGGCTCCACACTGTAAGCACCTAGGCTGACACGGGGCTCAAACTCGCGAACCAAAAAGCAACTGATGGAATGAGAGAAGATATTTGCAAATGACGTATAAGATAAAAGGGTAGTATCCAAAACCTATAAAGAACTTATCAAATTCAACAGCCAAAAACCAAATAATCCAGTGAAGAAATGGGCTCGTGACCTGAGCCGAAGTTGGACGCTTAACCAACTGAACCACCAGGTGCCCAAAGCAAGCTCTCTTTTATTTCACAGATAAGGAAGGAAAGTAACATACCAAGAATGCAGTAGGTGCCAGGCCTTGTCACTTCTGGTAAATGATGGACACTGGCCTTTCCCTGCCCCATTTGCTACTTTTCCTCTGCAACCACGTGTGAAATACTAATGTCAAAGCATCTTAGAAGTGGGAGGCATGTTGGAGATTTTCTCGTTTAGGACCATACCAGGAATGGTCTGGTCTGTGGACCTGTGTAGGTCTGCAAACTGCTGGTTACTGGTCCACAACAAGATAAGCCTGGAAATTGCCAATAAGTTTTGAATACTTTTGTAATGCTGGAACATGCCTCAACATCCAGGTATATCTCTCCATTCACTGTGAACTTGAGAACTGCTGATCTAGTCCCTCCCTGCTATAATTTAAGGAGTCTTTTCACATAACAACTTTGGCAAGTGATTATCTACCTGAGCTTTACTTTCCCGTTAAGACTTGTTGTTCTCCTCCTTTTTTTTCTATTAATAGCCCTTTCGTTCTCCTACGTATGCAAGTTCAAAGTCATTGAGTCATTATTGACTTTCTTATCCTTCATATCCAGTCACCAAATTGAGTCAATTCTTTTATGACAATGGCCCTTATATGTCTTATTCTTTCTATTATCTCTGTGGCCTTTTACTTACAGTCACTCCCTTGTCCTTCAGTTGCTGGTTCTGGGCTGTGAAATCTCTACTTCTTCCCTAACTGTGCTGTTTATCATGTCCAACGGTTTTCCTGCTGCTGCCTTTGATACCTCATCTGTACTTTCAGTTCTTTATGTCTGAAATGGAATTTATTTCCTGCCCCAGATCTGCTCTTGTTCTGTGCCCTGGTCTTCGGTGATGGAAACTGTCACGTGATTCTTGTCCCTTCCATCTCCGTGTCCCAGTTGACAAGGTCTGCCTTTTATACATGCAGTCCTGCTGTGTCACCCCCATGTGTGTTCTCGTCACCTGTTACCTGGAGTTTCAGAGTCATTTCCTCCCTGCCCTTTTCCCCAGTCTCTTCCTCATTTCCATCTGCTGATGGTCTAATTTTTCTCAGACCTGTCTGTTATTGTTACTTATTGTCTTCCAGCTCTACGAGGTTCTTCACTGCCTGTAGAATAAAGGTGAAAGTCTGCCTTTCCCACCATCGTTTCCCTATGGACCCCACACCTTAGCCAAGCTGAGCTCCTTGGTCCTTGGTGTTCCCCGTCCTGTCCATCTTTGAAGCCTGGCTTGTATTCCTTTATCCCTGTGAGGTGCCCTTTTCTTCTTCTTTTTAAATTCTGCCCTTTCTTCATGGTTCAGTGCTGTTGTCATCTCTGTGAAGCCTCTGATCCAGGGGCGCCTGGGTGGCTCAGTTGGTTAAGCCTTTTACTCTTGTTTTTGGCTTAGGTCATGATCTCTGGGTTCATGAGATCGAGCCCCACACGGGCTTCTTGCCAACAGTGCAGAGCCTGCTTGGGATTCTCTCTCTCTCTCCCTCACTCTCCCAAAATAAATAAATAAACATTTGTAAACAAAACAAGCCAAAGCCTCTCATCCAGCATTCTTGCCAGTGAACTTCAGTAGCGCTTGAGCCTTATCTGTGACTCTCTGTGTCACGTGTTGCTCCCTGCCTTGTGTTAAGGATATTAATAGCACCTACTGGCTCAACTAGAGCTCACGGACGAAATCCTGCTGTGGGACTTCGGGGAACAATTCGGAATAAAGAGTCCTAGGCCGCGTTCCGTGGAAATTCTGGTTCAGTGGATCTAGAATAGGTCTTGGGGCCTCATTGTGAAAAGCTCCTAGATATTTCTAATTTAAGATCAGATATATGATTCATTGGTCAGCCTGTCCCATGGTTTTAGTTACTGATTCATTGTCTTTTGAATTATTTACCTTTGGGGATGTGTTTATCTTTTCTAAACTGCATTGAGAACTGTTTACATTTTTTTTTCTTCTCCATAGTACTCAACATAATAGTAAATGTTGAGTAAATGAAAAGATTGAGGCAAGATCCTTCAAGTGATATGTTTGTAGTAGAAACTATACCCAAGAGAACGTGTTTCTTAGGACACTTCTTAGACTGGAAATTTACAAAGTAGCCTCTTATGGGCTATTCTGAAGGGAAAGGGAATGATACCACTTAGGAAGTTAAGAGAAACTAAGCAGTGATTTACAGAAAATTAGTAAAATAGTAAATAGTGGTAGTATCACACATGTGCTGTTTAAAGAAGGTAAAGTAACCTGGGTTAGTTTTTGAGTCTTGTGTACATTATTCGTAACAGTAAAACGGGAGGTTATGTTTGTTCCGTAGAAGAGTGAGCTTGTGAACCTCATCGGGGTAGACACTGCCCGCTTAACCACAGCGCTCCTCCTTGTTGAGCCTCGATGTGGCCTCAACATCCTTTTCAGGGTAGCAGGCCAGTGGGGTCCACGGGTCTCTCAAAATTACCATCATGACAGAAAACACCTGTGTCATCCGTAATATGTAAAATGTTGTTCTGGATATCTCCTGTCTTTAAAAAGGTATAATAAATACTGTGGAATGGTTGTGATCCCTGTAGTCAACATTCTTAAAGTGCTTAGCAAGAAAAGGGTAGTTAAAACCAGCACACGTGAAAGGGCAGCTCTTCGAGAAGGCACTGCAGAATTCGCTGCTCTCTCTCTGGTATGACCTCTCTAGTATGAAATTATGCTGAGTGCTTCCTCATAACTGCGTGTCATTTACTGAGACTTTTAGTAAGCAAAGGTAAAGACATGATTTTCTTCCCAAGAACCCCAGGCCACTTAAAATTTAGAAGACACTGAGGCGCAAAGTGGCTAACGATGACGTGCTAAGAAGGTTCTGGAAGCACTGAGTTGGTTGTCTCTGCTGCCTTAAGTATGTCGAAACACCGTACTTCACTTTCAGCTCTACTAGAACTCTGGTCCTCTAATTTTGTGAAGTGTATGCTCACCGGCCACACAGTTCACCCCTCGTCGGCCAGCTTCTTGGCCAGCTTTCCCCCTCTCTACAGCGAGCCACACGTCTAATCAGGTTTTCACTTCTCTCCCTGCACTTTCCAGGTCAGATGACGATAACACGGAGAGTAGGAGCTCCAGGGTGACCCAACTTTGCACTTACTTTCAGCAGAAATACAAGCACCTCTGCCGCCTGGAGCGGGCAGAATCTCGGCAGAAGAAGTGCCGGCACACGCTCCGGAAGGCCTTGCTGCAGGCGGCCAGCAGGGAGCCCGAGTGCACGGGGCAGCTGCTGCAGGAGCTGCAGAGAGGCACGGGCAGCCGCACCAGGTCAGCCCGGCCACCCCCGCGGGTCAGGACCGGCCTCGGCCGGCTTTCTGCGTGTCGGTGAGGGGAGTCGAGTCCCGGTGGGCAGAGGGCACTTACCCCTGAACTGTTTAAGCCTTGCGCGTTGGTCTTGTTGCTCAGTTAAAATAAAAATGTTTTTTATGTTTTTTATTTAGTTTTGAGAGACAGAGAGATACAGCGAGAGCAGGGGAGGGTCAGAGAGAGAGGGAGACACAGAATCTGAAGCAGGCGCCAGGCTCTGAGCTGTCAGCACAGGGCCTGATGCAGGGCTTGAACCCACAAGCCAGGAGATCATGACCTGAGCCGAAGCAGGACGCTCAACTGGCTGAGCCACCCAGGCGCCCCTCTTGTTGCTCAGATACAGTTGTACAGGCGGCAGAACTACAGCCCCATGAGCTGACAGGAGAAGCTTGATTAGAAATCGTTCAGGAAAATATCTGAGAATGTCTCCTGTCTTTACAAAAATAACCATGGCTTAGAAATTTCGTATGTTATTTAAAAGTAGGATTTGTAGGGTTTTTTTATCACGAAAAGAGTATTTTACATATTTTAAAATCTTCTTTCCCATATATATGTCTTAAATACTTTATTGCATTGCATTTCTATTTGAGGGAAAAAATCTCTTCTATTTCTAGTCCAGGTATTTGCTTTGTAAATTTGAAAAATGCAGAAAACAGAAAGGGACATTTTTCATAATCTCACGAAACAAAGAATGAGCCCTGTGAACACTTTGGTTGTTTCCTTGTAGTCTTTTTTTCTGCATGTGTGTACGTGTGTGTGTGTGTGTGTGTGTGTGTGTGTGTGCGCGCGCGCGCGCGAAGTCTCCAGGGAGCCATGCTTTTGTATTAAAAACCAAAGGGGGCCCCTGGGTGGCTCAGTCGATTCGACTCAGGTCATGATCTCATGGTTTGTGAGTTTGAGCCCTGCATCGGGATCTGTGCCAACAGCTCAGAACCTGGAGCCTGCTTTGGTTTCTGTGTCTCCCTCTCTCTCTGCTCCTCCCCTGATCACCCTCTGTCTCTCTTTCTCTCAAAAATAAAGAAGCATTTAAAAAAATTAAAGAATAAAACAAAATTGAGACCATCCTATATGTATATTTTATTCCTGCTTCCCCCCCCACTTAACATTGAATTATGACCATTTCTTTTTGATATTAATTCTTTAAAACATGATTTTTAATGACTTCATATATACATATGTACAATATATACATATTGTATACATATTGTACATAATAAAAATACAAATTTTATATATGTATTTAAGCAGAACTGGATCTATACTGTTTAAGAGTTAAGTATCCAGTTTTTTTCCCCTTAAAAATAGATCATAGCCATTCCCCTATGTTCTTAAAAATTGTTTTTGAAAACATGGTTTATAATGTGTGATACTAATATTTTTAAATGAAAATCTTTATATTGGAAATGTAGAGCTATCTGATATTTCAGTGAAGAAAGTATGGAATTACCATTTTGGAAATTAGTTCGGGTGGTAAAAACTTAAATCATAATTAGTTAGGTTATGTACCTTTTGAAATTACTAGCTAAATTGAATTAAAAGTTTCCAAAATATCTTCATATTTAATTAAGGAGATAATTTTTAAATTTAGAAGGCATTGTTTTATTGAGTTTATTATTTCACACTTTTTACTTATTTTTTTCAGATAACAACCTTGAGAAACACACACACACACACACACACACACACACACACACACACTTTTAGGAGTTTATATACCGAAATATTAAGAGTGGTTATCTCTAGAGGGTGGGATTATTGATAAAGTTTGAAAAAAATTTTAGTCTGTATATCCTAATTTGTCTATAGTGCTCATAAGTCACTCAGGAAAAGGGTTTAAAACAAACAAAACTAAGAAAAATAACCTTTGCTTTTCAGCTACTGATCCTATTTCTTACGTACCTACCTATTTTTTGAAATTTTATTTTAGTGTTGTGTATTTTGGTTTTTGTTATATTTGCTATATAAAACCACCAAAACCCCCTGCTTTTTAATGGCATCTATCCAAAAGGTAACTATATATACCCTTCAGAGTTTTCTGCTTCTTGGCATATTTAGAGTTGTTTGAAAGCTTGTACGCCTATTTCATCAACCTCTATAATGATTGCTGCCTCCAGTACTCTCCCTCCCTCACCCCTCGTGGGGCTCTGTGGGGTAGCGGGGAGGTAGGGTGTGGCGGTAACAGCCCGTAGGTCTTGGCTTACTGACTTCTCTTTCTCAGAGAGAAATCCCCATGTCCCCTGCCGGGTCCCCCCGTTACATGAGCTTATTGAGCTCTAGTTCACTGTAGAACCGCGTACTAATATTTCTGTCAGATAGTAATTCTGTGAGGGCAGGAACAATGTACATCTTGTTCTGAAGTCTCCAGTGTTGAACAAATGAATAGAATTAAACACGCTTGTTCTCTGTTTGTTGAAAGAATTCACTTGGTTTGACATAGGTTTAAAATAACGCTATCTTAACATTTATATGATGCTTGCAAGCCTATCATTTCAGTGTGCACGGTAGTTTTGTCTGGCATGAAGCAGTCTGTGTGCAGAGCACTGTGTACTTTGAATCATGTATATTATTATGACCTTGTCAAAGATGTTAGGGACTGTACTCGGAGTTTGGGACAATTTAGCATTTGTGTAGAAAACTGTATTTATCTGTGATTTTTAACTTGCAGAATCAACTACCAACAACACCCCCCCTTTTTTTTCCAAAAAATTTCCCAAACTACTGTTAGTCATGTTGTTTTAAAAATACCATGATACCAAAATATTTCTGAACCTAAACAAATACCAAGATGCCATTTGGGGTTATGTCACTACAGACTGGTAAAAAGCCTGCTGCCCAGTGGTCGCTGACGCTCCTTCCACACTGAGCCATAATCAGTTGTTGGTGAGGGGTAGCTTACTACTTCACGGTATATTTTAGGTTCACAAAAATCAGCTGTCAGTTCGATAATGCCCTCTGAAACGTGTGCTTTCAAAGACTAGTTCTACAAAAGACATTTAAAAAGTTGCTTTTAGATATTTTCGAAATTAAAACTGTAGTGGCTACCATTCAATAGATAGGTTTTAAAATAGAGCTTGGGTATAAGCTGAATAGCATTATTCTTCCTCATCTAATAACTTTGTCATATATTGGTGAATATGTGGAATAAGCCGCTGAAATAGCTTAAAGTATGTAAACTCAAGTCCCTTGCAGCTCACAGTAAGGAGACTACTGCTGTTCGTGTGGAAACTTGTTAAAGGGGGATCTAACCGTACAAGAGAAGCCTGTCATGGGTGTTTTCAGATTAAAAACAGCAAAATGTTTTGGTGATTCTCCCTTTGTTTTGTTGAGATTATTTGGATAATAAAATACATCTAACGTCAGGCATTTTTACCTTAATTATCCAGGGGCAGATGGACATTATGACTTTGAGTTTATTTGTACTGAGTTTATTTTGCTGTTTATTTTAAGAGATCAGCAGTTAAAAAAAAAATCAAACCTGGTGGTTCCTTTTGAAGTGTAGGATAAAGGAAATGAGAGAATGTGTTGTATGCTGGGCTTGCTGGATGGCTGACCAAGTTATTAAACAGTGTTCCACAAAAATTACCCATTCAGCATAGAGAACTACCTGCTATTTAAATCTAGACCAAGAGAATTTGGGCTAAGCTGCTAAAATAGGAATGCTTCATTTATTTGAAATTGTGTATCATTTTTACAGAGCTGAAGTTAATGACCCTCTTCCTCATTGTTGTGACTGACAAATCTTGCAGAACTCTTAATTAATGCAACTTCTGTGGCAGCCCATGGTTATCAGTTTGCAGTTACTATTTATATGAAAGTTATAATAGAAATGTTGTTTAGATGTTCTAGAATTAATATGTAATCTTAGTTCTCTTTGACCTTCTAATTAGTGTAAACCATTCCATCAAAATCCTTACATACAGAAACAAACAATTCAAAGGTGCTTTGTTTTTGACACCTGACTCGTGAGTCAGTGTATTATGCAGTTTGATGTTTTAGAGAGTCAAATAAACAGGTAGTTTTGTACTTCTGAGAATTTGACTACTGTTTATTTTTATTTTATTTTTATTTAAAAAAATTTTTTTTACATTTATTTATTTTTGAGAAACCGAGAGAGACGTAGCATGAACAGGGGAGGGGCAGAGAGAGAAAGAGACACAGAATCAGAAGCAGGTTCCAGGCTCTGAGCTAGCTGTCAGCACTGAGCCCGATGCGGGGCTCAAACTCACGAACTGTGAGATCATAACCTGAGCCAAAGTCGGATGCTCAACCGAAGGAGCCACCCAGACATCCCTGTTTATTTTTGTTTTTTAATGTTTATATAAAACAATAGGAAGAACCACAAACTAATAAAATGAATGTTTATTATTACAGAGGGAGTAGGAACTTGCAAATTGGGAGAAGGGGAGGAGTGAGACTCTGTTGCTTGGTTTTTATTCTTTGGTTTTTCTGGAACCATGTGAACACACTGCCTATTCATAAATTTAAAAACAAGATTTAAACATTTAAGTATTGAAGGTGCCAAGTGGAGACAACATTTAATGAAAGATGGGAGTTGCATCTTTCATTAAATGTTACATTTTTTTCTATAAAAAGTTAGAATGTATCCAAAGTGAGTTCATTTTGGAAGATGAGAGTGCATGTCGTTATCCCTTTGCTCACATCATAGATCACGTTTTTTGCACATTTACTGTTCAGCAGCTTGACATGACCAAAATCTCGTGGTGATAATAATACCAGCAAGTAACAGCCATGGACTGGTTGTTAGCTATCCTACTATCTACTCTATACATAAGTACTTTGGATGTGTTGTATCTTTTTGCAGTTTCCTGTCCGCTGAAGGTGTTCTGTCTCCACTTCATAGGTGAGGAAGTTGAGGCTTAAGCAAGGCTAAGTAACTTGCCTAAGGTCCCCCAGCTAGTAAGAGGTAGGGCTGAGGTTCAGAATTAGATCTGATTAATCTAAGCTCGAGTTCTTTATCACTTTTGACTACTTGTTATCTCTTGGTGAAGTGAAAGGAACCAAAACATCACTTAAAAAAGAAAAAACCAGACATGGTGGAAATCAGCTCTGATACAATTATTTGTTTTATTGGTAAATTAGGGAACTGTTGGAACTGATGATTGTAACTCATATTCACCTTTTATTTAATGCATGTGGATAAGTAAAATGTTGGTGTCACACTCTGCTAACCTAGTGTTGAAAAGTTACCCTGGATTCTTAAAGCAATTTTTAAAAACTCACGTTGTCTCTTTCCTTCCGCAGCCTGAGCCGGACCAAGCTGAGGGAGGCAGAGCCAGCCTTGTGCAGCGGAACTGTGAAGGGCGACCCGTGCCCTAACAGAGCCCTGCCGTACACTCGGCATTGTTTCCAACGTATCCTCTTCATCGCACGTCACTGAAAAGTGTTAGCTCCTTCGGGGCTCCTATGTCATTCTTCTATTTTTTAAGTTTTTAAAATTTTTTTCTGTTTTTTATTTATTTTTGAGAGACAGAGAGAGACTGCGTGAGCAGGGGAGGATCAGAGAGAGAGGGAGACACAGAATCTGAAGACAGGCTCCAGGTTCTGAGCTAGCTGTCAGCACAGAGCCTGACGCGGGGCTCGAACCCACGAACTGTGAGATCTGACCGACTGAGCCACCCAGGCTCCCCTCCTTTTCATTTTTAAGCCAAGTGTATGGCTTTTGAAATCATAACTATTTGATGTTCAAAATAATTTTTACATAAAGTCTAATTTCCGTGATATCTTCTGGATACTTTTTTCCCCACCACTTACATCACTGTGATTCTTTTTCAAGAATTACATCAAACTCTGCCAAATGATAGCAAGTAGCAGTTTCTCCTGGAGGCTGTCACTCAGTGCTTCCAAGTAGGTTGTAAGAAGCCACTCTACCACTCATTGATGGCAAAATCAAATCATATTATGCAAAACGGTTTTTAGTCTTTAGTCTTCCAGGAAAGTTATGCAGTTTTACATTGTCCCTTTTGCTCTGGGAATAGTTTGCTATTTGTGTTGAGTACAGTGCTCATTTGAAATGATCTCACCGACTAGGAAAGAAGATACATTAAGACAGAATATACTAGAGGGAAACCTGTGGTAAAAGGGCTTCCTTCAGGCTTGTTATGAAATCTTATTACTTTCATTTTTATTAAACATTTAAAATTGAGTACCATTTAAAATATTCATATAGTAGCAGTTACTTGTTCTTTATTATCTTTGACTTTTTGCCCTCCTTTCTGTTCTTGGAATTAAAATTTCACTGTTTTAGTAGCACTTTCTAGGTAGTTTTATAAATCACCTTAACTATAAAAGCACAAAGGAAAAACAGAAAGGTATAAAATAAGTCTTAGAAAATGTAGCTAGGGGCTAAAAATTTGGATGCTTAAAAACGTTAATGATATAAAACCGAGGTTCCAATTTTAATGATATGGTTTGGATCTAGAAGTAATTTTTCGTAAGTTGTTAAGTTTGAGTTTTGTGTTGGAACGCTAAATGAAACGTCCAAATTTGGATAGGTGAGTTATTTATAATTATAGCTTGAAATTTTTATTCTTTTCAGATGTTTGTTTATATATGAGAGAAGGACAGAGCATGAACGGGATAGGGTCAGAGATAGACTGAGACAGAATCTGAAGCAGTTTCCAGACTAAGCTGTCAGTGCAGAGCCCGACGCAGGGCTCAAACTCACGAATTGCGAAATCATGACCTGAGCCGAAGTTGGACACTTAACTGACTGAGCTACCCAGGCACCTCATTCTTGATGAGGATTGCAAAAGTTTTCCTTAAATTTTTTTTTAACCATTATAGTGGAAATATAGGAGTTAATGTGTGAAAACTTAAACGACCCTCCTTTCTCCAAATAACAAAAATCAGAATAGCCATTAGAGAGACTCCTATTAGGAGCCCTTTAGCGAAACAGACTCCTTTAGAAGTATCTTCTGCTAAATTCAACAACAATCATTTTCCCATATCAGTAATTGGGTTGGTTCTTTAGCTTTTATAGGTAAGAAAATTTAATACTTGGTAAACACAAGGGAAGAAGCAGAACCTATATAAAATTTCTAAAAAATAACTTGAGTTTCAGTGTATTATATATTTTTTTAATTATTTATTGTCAAATTGTTTTCCATATACCACCCAGTGCTTCTCCCCACAAGTGTCCTCCTCCATGACCAGCACCCCTTCCCCCCCCCCCCCCACAGCCCTTGGTTCATTTTCAGTATTCAGTAGTCTCTCATGGATTCAGTGTATTATATTCTTAACTTGGAAAAACACAGATATCCTCTTGAACCGCTCTCAGCAGCTTTTCTCAAGTTGCACGGCCAAGTTTGCAGACGGTCAGCAGTGCTCTGTGCCCGTGTTCGACATTACACACCAGACCCCTCTGTGTGAGGAACATGCCAAAAAAATGGTGAGTTCAGATTTTATTTTCTGCAGCAGAAACTTTCCAACTTTGGCTAGCAGTCCACAGTGGAAAATATTTTCTGACTTGGTACAAGCTGTGTGTGTAAATATGTATATGTTTATATGTAAATATATATAAATACATAATAATGTACTTTCATGACCCATTGAATAAATTTCATAGCTTTATCTTAAAATTTTTATTATTGTTTTTAAAGAAGGGTTTTTTTTTAATGCATATTTATTTTGAGAGAGAGAGAGACAGAGAGTGAGTGTATGAGCCCCAGTGGGGGAGGGGCAGAAGGACCATCCCAAGCAGGCTCCCTGGTGTCAGTGCAGAGTCCATTTCAGGGCTTGATCTCACAACCTGAGCCGGATCAAGAGTCAGATCCTTAGCCAACAGAGCCACCTAGGCCCCCTTAAAAAACTGTTCTAGGGGTGCCTGGGTGTACCAGTCACATGCCTCTTTGTCTCTTTGTCTCTCTCAAAAAATAAATTAAAAAAAACTGTTTTAGGAGGTGGTTAGTAGTTACTAACATAGTTATTTTAATATCTATGCTTATTCTATACTTCACTTTGCCTTAAGGTATATTTTCTTGTACTTCAGTTTTTTCAAGCTTTCTTTGTCCCATTTCTCTAGAGTTTTGCTTTTTTATATTCAATTCTGTGAGTGTCTTGGATATTTGATGAGATTTCAGCCAAAAGCTAATGCTTTCTATAATTCTATTGAACTTAACTATTGCTTCTGTTAATGCTTGTATCATAAGCCCTAATTAATTCAGAGTAATTTGGAAGGAGAGGTAAGTATGAATTAGTAGACTATCTGAATTATATCATTATTTAAAATTAGTGGGTTTTTATTGCTTTTACCTAGATACTTGCTGAGTTCTGCTCTTTGCAAGGTATCTGTATGAAAAAGCTGAGTAAGACAGTTCTTTCCCTTAGCAAGCATTTCACAGTTTCACGGGTTGGCCACCGGACCAGGACCCAATAGTCTAAGGCTATGATCCTGGTGTTGCCACCAGCTAAATGTGTCGTAAGTTACACATCGCATCTGAGTATGGCAAACATTTGTACTCCAGCAGTGCCCCAGCGAGAGACTTACACCGGTGATAGAACCTATGCAGATCTCTTGGCTCTACTTTCAAACTATCTTGAATCCAAACCCATTTTGCCAATTCCACTGCTATCATTCTGGATGAACGGTCTGGCTGGGCCTTGGCCAGGATTATTGTCATAGTCTCCCAGTTGGTCTCCTTTCTTAATGGCCATGCCCCCTGTTCCCAGATGCCCTGTTCACACAGCAGTCCAAGCAGGCTGTGTGTGCTCCACTTCCTCTGAGTTTACGTGCAGTAAAATCCACCCTTCGTGCACAATGCTACAAAATTGACAGTGCGTACGTCCCTGTAACTGCCACCATAATCAGGATCTGCTGTCAGCCCCCCCAAATTCTCTCTCCCTCTCCTCTGTCTCCACTGGTGGTTTCCTGTCCTTATAATTGCACATTTTCCAGAATGTCTTAAAGAGGCGTTTTAGAGAATACACATGTGATCACTCTAGTTCCCTCTCAGAACCTTCCAGTGGCTTTCCAGCACGTTTGCAGTCAAATCCAGCGTTCTTACCTGGGCCTGCTCACAGGGCCTCCTGATCTGGCCCTTGTCATCTCCCCAGCCTCCTCTGGGACCCTCTCCTTACTTCCAGCGTTCCAGCGGCATTGGCCTTCTTGCAGTTTCTTCAACCCGCAAAATGTGTTCTCACCTCGTGGGCCTTGCACGTGTTTTTCTAGGATGTTCTTTTCCTCGGTTTCTACATGCCTCATTCCTTCATTTCCAGGTTTCTGACCATATGTCACCTCTTCAAAGAAGTCTTCTACCTCCCCTCTACCCAGTTACTTTTTATCCACAGACTAACTTATTTTTCTTCCTAACATTTATGTCTGTCTCGTTGTATTACTTATTAGTTCATTTATTATCACTATCCCTCTACTAGCATGTAACCTTTACAAAGGCAGGAACATTTTTTGGTCCATTGCTATACCCCCCGTGCTTAGAACGAAGATGCTCAACAAGTGTTGAATAATAGCTAGACGCGTGGCCGGGAGGGGTTGAGATTCAGAATTAGACTCAGACACTGGACAGGACAGTCAGTGGTCGAAGCTGAAGCTGCTGGAAGTCCAGGCTGGCACAGAGGACCTGGTTATTCAACAGCGGTGAGACCCATACAGCAGATGGTAAGTTAGTAAATGCAGCGTCCTGGCATAGAATAGATCGAGGCAATGAGAAAGTGGAGAGCGAAGAGTGTAGATCTCAAGTGTTGAGCCAAAAAGGACTACGGCGACTAGGAAATAGCCTGTCTTTCTTTCCTTCTTTTTTCTCTTCTTTTCTCTCTCTCTTTCTTTCTTTCTTTCTTTCTAATCTGTACATTTGTGACTTGAGTCTATAATTGTGTTTAAAGATTTTTTTTATTTTTTATTTTTTTTAATTTTTTAATGTCTTTTATTTATTTTTGAGAGACAGAGAGAGACAGCGCGAGCAGGGGAGGGTCAGAGAGAGAGAGGGAGACACAGAATCTGAAGCAGGCTCCAGCCTCTGAGCTAGCTGTCAGCACAGAGCCCGACGCAGGGCTCGAACCCACGAGCTGTGAGATCATGACCTGAGCCGAAGCCGGCCGCTTAACCGACTGAGCCACCCAGGCGCCCCTAAAGATTTTTTTTAATGTTTATTTTTGAGAGAGACTGAGCACGAGTCGGGGAGGGCCAGAGACACAGAATCTGAAACAGGCTCTAGGCTCATGAACTGTGAGAATCATGACCTGAGCTGAAGTCAGACACTTAACCAACTCAACCACCCAGGAGCCCCTGTAATTGTGATTAGATTCAAGTATTTGGCTAGTATTAAACTTCTTCTAGATTTCCTGGATTTATACTTTAATTTTATTCTTTCTTGTCTTGAATGTTTGATAGTATTAATAACTAGTAATACCAGTGATAGTTATTAGTCTTCACATACCATTGTTTGTACTCCATGTTTTTAGTTATAAGAGTTATTACTGAATTCATTAAATCGAAGGTGACCTCAGTTATAAAAACTGCTACTTTGTATACCACCAAGAAATTAAGAAATGCTGCACAATGCATTTCTTATCACTTAAAAATTTTGGTTTTATTTTAAGTTTATTTATTTAGTTTAGAGAGAGAGAGTGAGAGAGCGCACGAGCAGAGAAGGGGTAGAGGGAGGATTCCAAGCAGGCTTCAGTGCTCAGCGTTCATAACCTGAGCAGAAATCAAGAGTTGGACACTTAACTGACTGAGCCACAGATAGCTATCTTAAAATTTTTGTGTTATATGTATCAAAATCGCTTCTTTGGACTTAATTAGACATAGATTTCTGTCTTCTGTAATGTTCCTGGTTTCAGCTGAATTACTTGACATGGAAAAGGAGGTATTTTCTACATCATCATCTTTAATACAGCATTGTCTGCTTTGTGGTTGTTGTCCTGTCTCTTGGTTGTTGCTTTGCAAAAAAAGAAAAGAAAAAGAAAGAAACGGTGGTCAGCTCTTCAATACGAGGATCTGCTTCACTAATGACAGTTTTCTGCCCTTAGCTGCTCTTCGTGCTTTGGTACTCCCAACAGTTTGCCCTCTTCATGTGAAACCAACAAGGCACATGCCATGAGTCAAACACTGACAGTACAAAGATCTGTTACCACCTGTGCACATATGGACACAGCGCCAACTATAATGACCATCAAGGGGCCGGCAGCCATTGTGAGATGCCATTATTGTAAAATGCACCCCAATTGCTTACATATTAAAATGTACCTTGGAACTGCTGAAATGCAGTCTTGAGACTGAAGGGTGGCAGGTGATGAAAGCTGGTTGTATTGTTAATTTCTGGTTCTTCCTGTCCACTCACGTGAGTAGCAGCGGTTTTGCTGAGGCTGCAGTTCCACTGTCTCTTTTCCTTGTCTCCCTGGTCCATGTACATTACCTGAAGGACTTTCACAGTGTCGTGATTTCTGAGGCTACCCCTCCATCCCTTTCTTTATCCCTCACACCATTTCCTCCTCTATCTCCCAGGGTATCTTCGTGCTGCACATTATATGGGAACCAAACTGAATTCCTTAACTTCTCATCTGAATCTGTATTCTGCTGTGTGCTCTGTTCCAACTAGTGGTATCATCCGTCTCCCAACCTACAAACCCTAGAGACATTTAGAGTGTTCTTCCTTTCATCCTCACCCCATCCAAGGAGGTGTCACATCTTGAGAATTCTGTCCATACAGAGCCTTGGTTTTCCACTCCCACTCTCATTGCCCATAGCCGTTTATCTTGTATTGACTGTGGAAATGGCCCTCTGATTGGAAATATTGCCTCTATTCTCTTGCCTCTTCTATGTGTTTCATTGCTGCCAGTGTAGTTAATGCTTTTAAAGCATTTGTGAAGTTGTGTTACTCCTTTCATCAAAAATCATTTCCCATTGCCTATAAAATGAAGTTGAAAATCCTAACACGGTAATCAACGCTGTACGTGATCTGGTCCTAAACTTCTTTATGGCTGATTTTATAGTCCATCCTCCGTCACTCCATACCCCAAGCACCAGTCATACCCAATTGTTTGCTGTTCTTTTCATCTTATGGGCGCCATTTCTTTAGGGTGATCTTTCCCCCTTACCCCAGTGACTTAAAATCCTACTTATCTTTTAATCCCACAAAACTAAAAGTAATCACTTTTCCTTTTGTGCATGTATTGAAGATATTTATGTCATTATTGCCTTATTTTCTCTGTACTGTATTTATGTATACTTATATTCTTGTTTTTTCCCCCATGAAAGAGGAAGTTCTTTTGAGACTACAGTTACATTTCATTCATTCTGGGTTTTTTGTTTTTGTTTTTAACACTACAGCGCCTATCACAGTGTCTTTTTGTCCCCTATCCCTTCTACCCATCCATACCTCCTAATCGGCATGCCAGAATTTCACAGTGCCCTTAGATGTGGGGTGAACTGTATGTATATATTGAATTGATTTGACTTAAGTTAAAAAATGAATTTGTTACTCATTTACTTATGGTTATATTTGCTGTAAGTATACAGTATGTTTTAGGCATTCTATAGAATGTTCAGAGATGTGAGTCATTTTTTCAGATGGCTCTTAGGCTTTTCCCACTAACATTCTCTGTTTAAAAATACCCATTTATTTATTTCAAAGGATAATTTCTTGAGAGGAGATAGCTCCCGTAAAGTCCAGCACCAGCAGCAGAGGAAACCCAGGAAAAAAACCAAGCCTCCTGCACTTACCAAAAAACACAAGAAGAAGAGACGGCGTGGACCTCGTCGACCCCAAAAACCCATTCCCCCTGCAGTGCCCCAAGGGAACCTCAGCATGCCCACCAGCGTCTCACTGCCAGTGGAGACGGCTCAGATCCGGTCAGTGATGGTTCTCAGAATGCCTGGCGTCGCTTCTCTGTCACTTCTCTAGCGTAGCAGCTCAGGCAGAGGCCATTCGTACATCCGCCTAGATCCTGTAGTCATTTTTACCAGATATCTGCCTGGGTGGGATCTGCAATAAAGCTTTTGATTGTAACGCAGAAAGCAGATGCCAGAATCGAGAATTTAATGGTCACCCTCGGATTTTTCTGGTTTAGCAGGAATTCCATATATGTTTCAACAGAAACGCTCCATCAGAAATCGGATGCGTTACTGAATTTGGGAGGAGTAAGCATTTTGACCAGATGAATGTCCAGCTAGACATTTCAGTTTTATCCAATTACTGGATTTTTAAACTTGACTAGATTAGAAATTCTAAAAAGTATTCAGACACACTTAATACACAACATTGCGATTTGTTCTACTAATTCGAAGTAAAAGTGTCTCAAAAAGGGTCGCCTGGGTAATACAAGGGTGAAGATTTAAACCTCCTTCTCTGGAAGCAGGAAAAGGAGACAGTGGAAACTAGGATTTTCTCATTTTACGAACTTCTTTGGGGGACACTGGTGTGAAGGGACAAGGGACGTGATGGAGCCAACCATGTCCTCTTCCCCAGGAGCCCGTCCACGCCAGAGCTGAGTGCTGATGAGTTGCCGGATGACATTGCCAACGAGATCACCGACATTCCGCATGACTTGGAATTGAACCAGGAGGACTTTTCAGACGTCCTACCACGGCTGCCTGATGACTTGCAAGATTTTGATTTTTTTGAAGGTAATGCTCAATATTTTGACTCAAGAAAGCTGAAAGAGTTTTTAAACAGGGAAATAGTGTTTTTGAAGTATCCCTCCGCACACATCATGTCTTTCACTGTAGCTAGAAAATGTAGCACTGCTAAACTGATGTTACCCTGCTTTCAGAAGGTAAGGAATGTGGTTTGTCTCAGTAGCCAAATTACAGGCTTGGTATGTTGATCATTCAATAGTTACGGTTTTAACTTTGTTCCTTTAAAGTGAGTCATTTTACTCTGTTTTTTAACAAAAAATGTCTTAAACTTGAGTTTCCTGGAGCCTTTTAGAACTATTTCAGTACCCCACCCTACTGTACTCGAGTTGAAGTGCACTTTTCTAAAACAAAGTTTGCTTAATCCCACTAGTTCTCTAGTGCTTTCAAGGGAGACTTTATATGCCCTTAAAAAGTTCCTTTCACCATTAAAAACTGGATATTTTTGTGGTGATTAGTCAAGTTCCTAGCTCTATATAGTTGTTTAATGGTGGAAATGAATCAGGGGCAGCCCCTGGGCCTCCAGTTTATGAAAGCTAGCACGAGAGGAGCGGGACTAGTGGGGGACACTCAGAAGCAAAAAGAGAGGACTGAGTGCGAGTGCCGAGCCCCCAGGCACACTGCCTCTCTCTTCCCGTCCTCCACAGCCGTCCTCCAAGGTCAAGCGCAGAAGCACTGAGGGGACTCTTCCATGGCCTTTTGTCTCCAGTCTGAACCAATACAATACACTTTCTATTTTAATGATTTTACCATAACTTCAGGTAAAAACATACGTGTAAGCAGACGGTCACCATGCATTTTGAGTTGGTGATGCTTAGAATCTTTAAGAATTTGGTGCTTTGCCGAGCTGAGCTTAGGGACTGCTGTAGGTAAGCTGCAGATAGCAGCTGCAGGACCTCTCGACCTCACAGGCCTGGCCTGCAGGTCACTGTGCCATCTTTCCTTCCAGTCGGGTCCCCGGAAGGCTTCCCTTTTCCACGGAGCCTCTCTTGAATAGAATACTGTGACAGATCATTCAGATGTAGGATTTTTGTGGTATGGGACAAGGAACGGCTCTGCTGATTCTCTTGATGGCTTTCGTTTTGCTCAGGAAAGAACGGAGACCTCCTTCCGACTACCGAAGAGGCCGAGGAACTTGAGCGGGCCTTGCAGGCTGTAACTTCTCTTGAGTGCCTGAGTACCATTGGGGTACTTACCCAGTCAGATGGTGTGCCAGTCCAGGAGCTGTCAGAGAGAGGAATCGGGGTGTTCTCCACGGGTACCGGAGCGTCAGGAATTCAGTCCTTGAGCCGAGAAGTAAACACGGACCTAGGGGAGCTACTGAATGGGCGCATAGTACCTGATAATTTTTCTAGTCTAGAGCTGGATGAGAACCTGCTCCGTTCGGCTACCTTGTCTAACCCACCTACACCCCTGGCAGGGCAGATCCAAGGGCAGTTCTCTGCCCCAGCCAACGTCGGCCTTACTTCTGCCACTCTGATCAGCCAGAGTGCACTTGGGGAGAGAGCCTTCCCAGGACAGTTTCATGGACTACATGATGGCAGCCATGCCTCCCAGAGGCCCCATCCTGCCCAGCTGCTGAGCAAGGCAGATGACCTAATCACCTCACGACAGCAATACAGCAGTGATCATTCGCACTCCTCGCCCCATGGAAGCCATTATGATAGTGAGCACGTGCCGTCTCCCTACAGTGACCGTATCACCTCTCCGCACACGACATCGTACTCTGGTGATAATATGGCAGCTACCTTCTCAGCAGAGATGCCCATCATGGCGCAGCACTTGCTCCCAACCCAACTCGAGGTGCCACTTGGAGGCGTCGTAAACCCCAGAACTCACTGGGGCAATCTCCCGGTCAACCTTGGCGATCCCTCTCCGTTTAGCAACCTTCTCGGCGCAGATGGACATCTTCTTTCCACTTCCCTATCCACGCCACCCACCACTTCAAACTCAGAGACCACACAGCCTGCCTTCGCCACCGTGACCCCCAGCAGCTCCAGCGTGCTCCCGGGGTTACCGCAGACCAGCTTCAGTGGCATGGGGCCTTCTGCTGAACTCATGGCCTCCACCTCTCCCAAGCAGCAGCTCCCTCAGTTCAGCGCAGCCTTCGGCCACCCGCTGAGTTCTCACAGTGGCATTCCTAAGGACCTGCAGCCCAGCCACAGCTCTATAGCCCCTCCTACAGGCTTCACGGTAACAGGTGCCACAGCTACAAGTACCAATAATGCATCTTCGCCCTTTACCTCCCCTAACTGAGCGTGTCTGTGTGTTGGCAGGCAGGTGGGGAACCTGGTGTTTTCTATCTTTGTTTCCTGTTGATCATCCCTTTCCCCCTTTTCCTAAAGAAGATTTTAAAAAAATAACAGATGGGGACTAAAGGGGAACTCCCTCTTCCAGTTAAACAAGTAACCCTGCAGTGGACCTCGCTTCAGTGTTCACATGTGCTCCTTTGCACTGGTGCTCATTCCCTCCCGGCGGGTTCACTCTTACCCCAGTGGTTTCCTTAGTGGCTCAGCACAGTGACTGGATAGAATCGATTTTTAGCAGCAAGTCCTAGAAGTGGAAGATACCTCAGATTACCAGTGCCCTTTACTATTTCCTAGTATTCAGATCAGTGCTTTCCATTCTATTACCAGGTCTTTGCAGAGGTGGTTCTAGGTAGAATGGTCCTGTTCATTGAGCTCCTGTGTCAGAGATAGCAACGGTGCGTAGGGGCAGAGCGAGGCTCTGACGGAGCACCAACTGCTAGACACCACATGAGGCCAGGATTCCATTCCTAATTGTGATTATGTTCAATTAAGCAGAAAACCGTTATTAGTCTTTCGACCGCCTGTGTGTATGCGTGCGCCCATGTGTGTGTTTTTGTGCCGGGCAGGAAGCAGCTGTCCCGTGGTTGTTCCTTCTATTATTTTATTTTCTCTGTCCTAATGAGTATAATAAGGCTCTTACTTCTCCTTTCCTGTGTCTCACAACCCTAATCAGGTTGGTCATCCTTTCCCACCGAATTAACGACGTTTCCCAAATAGAGAAGGTGGTGGTCTGGTGACGCGTAGGTTATCCAAGAACACACGAAGCTGGATTCCTGCCAGGGCCATGGAGATGTCACAGAAAGCTAGCATGGGGTGACTGCAGGGTTGCTGAGATTCTGAGGACTGGTGGTCATTTTGCCTTTTTAGACAAGTGCTTGTTTCTCCATCCTCTCTCATGGAACACATTCACGAGATGTAATTAAAGACCATATTTTGATGTGAAAAGCAGGCTAGGTCAGATAGGTTTGGAAAGATGGACCCTTCTAACTCCTGGATCCATCTTTTACTTTGGAATTTTTCATGTTTACAGTAGTGATTCTTTGGTAAGAGTTGTAAAATGTTGAAGACACGTGTAGAATCAATGTACCAGTTGTGAAGTGACGTGTACTATCTGAAGGATACACATTTTAAAGTTTCTTTCAAAGCAGAATATGGAAATTAGACCTAAATTTTACCTACCTTTTGTACTTTAAAAGCAATTTAAGTACTTAGGTTTAAGTTGTGGAAAATTTTTTTTTTAAGTACCAAGATTTTAGGGTTGACAGTTATATTGGGTAGTTTAGTAAGTTGGTGACTATGGAAATGAATATGTGAGGTTTCTTTTACCTGCCTTCTCCTCTGCCCCCTTCCCAAGGGTGGAACCAGATTTTCGAGTCATCTATACTCTGCTTTTGCTGAGAAGTTTCACCGTCCCCTGAGATACCGTTGGCTATTTATACCTGAGTCTAGTCTAATTTACATATATATATTTTAAAAGATGAGTAGAGAGAACATATCTATTAATGATGTGATATAATAATTCATTGGTCAGGGAATATTTGATCTTAATTCCTTTTCAATAGGTAAAGATTTGGATGTATTTTCCTACTTCCTTATATGTATTCTCTTTATGCCATGCTAATTCTAACCAGTTCCCTTCTTTTGAAAGCTTTTCTTTCTCTGCTTTTTCAAGGAATGATGGTGATCAGCAGGCATTATGCAGATACCACGTGCCTGAGGTTTTGGAGGGGAAATGTCACATGACTGTATGAAATCATTATATGCCCTATTTTGTATTTATTGAAGTTTCTTTCTGTGGGCCAAAAATAGGTTTGTAATATATTTAGTTTTTTTTTAAATCATGATAATTGATTGGAAGATTTATTTTTTAATAGCTTTGCCTTTTTTGCAGATTGAGAAATTTCTAAATTATAAATTATGTCACAAAGCAAAATTATATTTGGTATCACCATAAATTTCTATTCTGAATGGTGAGAACAGATAATTTGACTATGTCTCACCTGTGAACCTGTGTTAGTAAGCTTTTTTATTTTCATGTACTGTAATGAAATGACTCTGAGTGGTTTACCTCTGCTCAAAAAATGTCATTTAGCTTGCTCCAGTCTTTTCACACCCTGTTGTAATCCTCGCCAGCTAACTGTCCATTCCCAGCAGTTCGGTCTAGTCTCCATCGTGTACTGATCCAAGGTTGTGGCGGAGCGGCGCAGGGACTGCCTCAGCGGCCCCCTTCTTTGACAGCAAAGGGAAGGTCATGCACGGGTAGTCGGTTTGAACTTTCTGGCTCTTCGTCCCTCGTGGTAGCTGCTTAAAATTCTTCAGTTCTCAAACTGAGTTTGCAGTAAGTTGCACATTTTATCGTTTGCAATTTTCTGTTTTATGTGCATTTAAAAGCCCTTTCCTGCTTTCTAATAAGGAGGCACGAAATGATCAGGAATGTTGCCAGTTACAGCTTCACACCAAAAACTTTTGAGTAAATTCATTTTCGTTTAGATGCCCGCAGTGGGAGCTGAAGAAAGGGCACCCGTAGAAAGGACCAGTGTAGGTTCGAGGAATTAGCAAAGAACAAATTTGTCTTCTCGTTTCATCTACTTCAAAACAGATACCCAGGCTTGCAGTTTGCTTTGCTCTTGCGGTTTCTTGCGAGTCCCTTTTTGGAAGAGAGAAGAATGTCTGTGAACCCAGAGACACCTTTTACATTTTTCTTTTAGCTAATATGGAGCAATTTTGGTCGATCAGTACTAGGTTTGCTGTTCATGTGTAGAGAAAGGAATGAAGTGTCTTTTACTCCAGAAACACGAAAATCAGTGTCTTTTAAATAGCACTTACACTATAATAAGGCAGTACTGGGATACAAACATTTTGTGTAAGGTCCTAATTAGGTGGAAACTAGCTTTTCATTCTAGTGTGAAACTCATCAGAAATAGTGGCAGAGAAGATTCACTCTGTCTCTGCAGTTCTTTGGGACCATTTATAAAGGCCAGTTAGATTGTGTTAATGTGATTTAATTTACAAAGTTGCTGCAGTTAATGGATACATTCTGTGCTCTGAGAATCTGAACTCCGTTCTAACGAATGATAGGCACTGGCTGTGATCTATAGCATCCGAAGAAAAGATGTGTTTTCTCTCCTTTACTCTCTCTACATAATTGTTAATATTATTTTAATTATAAAGTACTTAAGACATTGTTTTTTCCTCTGTAAAAATGGCTTAGTAATTTGCACATCTGCGTAGGTTATGTAGCTAGTAAACAATTCACAATAGTAAATAGCAATTACACTTAACCCACCAAATGACAGACTATGCAATGGAAAAATTTTGTAATTATTGTCACAAAGCTTATACGGTGAAGGATTTTTTTTTTCTCTCTCTCTGGTAACCTACCCCATGAGATAGAACTGCTTTATCAATGACTTCCTGAGCAATTTCGTGCTGGCAGGCGGTGCGGTGTGTCTAGCGTCCCTCCACGAAAAGATTATAATTTAATAGGAAGCAAATAGTAGGTATGGAGCTAAAGTTGGAAAATGTCTTCTTTTTCCTTAAGATTGTAGTTACTGTCTTGAGTGGTGTCAGGCTAACACTTTATCTTTGCCAAATTATTTATCAGATTTATTCCTTCAATACGCCCAGTCTCTCAACGGCGAGCTAAGCCTCTTCCCTCTCCGTGACTAACACTAAAGCTTTTCCTGGTCGCAGCTCGTTCTCGGGCCACCATCGCAACCCAGAAGTAAAGACAGTGCTTTGATTTGGAAGGAAATGGTGTCTGACACGTGCCCGATCTGTAGGCTTTTCTTCTTCTGTGAAAGAATTTGTTTTTCTATTGACCTATATAGCATTTAGTTGGATTTTTGAAATAGGCTCCACACCCATCGTGGGGTTCGAACTCACAACCCTGAGAACACGAGTCACATGTTCTACCAACTGAGCCAGCCAAGCACGCGCGCGCGCACACACACACACACACACACACACACACACCCCGCCATCCAGCTTTTATCCGTTGGCCCTAGAATCTGAGCACGTGCTATCAGATCACTGTTCCGCGCCCACAGTGCTTCCTGCGGCCTGGGAACGGGGGTGGGGGTGGTCCTAGGCCGCGTCACAATATTTGTGTCAGGCAGTCACCCTTTCTCCAGGTTAGTTCGGCAGATTGTTGTAGATTTGTATTACAAAAAGATGAGGATATTAATAACACTAAACTATTTAATCAGTTTTGAAATCGTTTAAGAAAACCTTTTTTTTAGGTAGCTAGTTTTCAGGTTCTTTGACCTCTTCCTTTTTAGCCTTCTTTTAACATTCTACTAAGTTCTGTTTTTAAGCTGTTTTATATGGAATAACCTAGTACAGTGGTCTTCTAAATGGCCAATGCAACTGCAGTTGAATGAGTCAGGGTAAGGGATTCCTTAAAAGAAAATGCAGTCATACCGAATAGTCTTCATCTGCATCTTTTCCGTCACCAACACCTACATCGCTCCAAGGATTTTTTTTTCCTGATGAGAAATAACATTTCTCGGGGGTGAGATGGGAGGTGGAAATATATATGTGATAGAACATAGATCGTTTTTTTCCCCCTCTCGCAATACATTGAAAATATGGAATCTTCACTGGCATTCTATAGAAAGGTAAAACAGTTGAATGACTTCTTAATATCTTGAGCCTTAAAGCTTTCCAATATCATGCTATGGAGGAAACCGGAATCCGTGTTGAGTAGATTAAGGTAACATTTTAAATGCTATCTTTCAAAAACATTGACATAAAATACCAGTGAAGAATATATTTGGGTATCTGTTAAGCATTTCCCCCTGACTAGTAGGTCAGGAAAGAAAACCTAAAACACAAGTGAATAATTCTGTCTCCTAGTAGCCAGTGTCATTAATGCAAAAATTGCGGGGCTGACTTCACCTCATTTCTAAATAGCAGAAATTCTCTTTCCCTTCACCTCTGATTTCTGTCAGCTTCCCCCTCTCTGCACTGTGATCAACAGAGCCAATAAAGGACATGTGGCATTTCGGAGAGAGCAAATTTTGTGTGACTTTCTTGGCCGTAAACTAGGTTCCCGAATCTTGGGAATGTCTGACTACTTTGAGTGGCGGAGTCTTTGGTGATTTGAAGTTGAGTCTGAAAAAGAATGTTGCAAGAGAAAAGCTGTCTGACTCTAGGTAAGCTCCGTAGGGCGGCCTAGCTTTCCTCCCCTCTTCCCTCCTGCCTGCCTGCCTCCGCCCACTCCCAGTACTCAAGTATGCACACCTCCAGCCTGGTCTGGCCCAGTCGTGGCCTGGGAAAGTACTAGAAACCACCTCTTACGCTTGTTCATTTGTTCTTCCTTGTGTGTGTAAGCTGGGGACTGCTGAAGTAAGCTCTAGATGCACCCAAAGTTCCCACGGGAAAAACATGTCAGCATGCAGTGCAGAAGGTTCCAGTGCAGCTAAATGCCATACCATTGCTTTTGCTTGGGGACTAGATGGAGGTGCCCTGAAAGGACTCCACCGTGCGTGGTTCAGGCCCAGTGGGCTCGGGCAGATTAGCGCGGAAGGGACAGGCAGTCTGGTGCTTGGAACGGCGTCTTCATCTGCTCGGAAGGGTTGGAATCGGTTCCTCGCCACCGTGATCGTTCTTTCCGCTGTACAGTGTTGAGTATGTCTCAGGGATTCCTTGTGGAAATTAGGGCAGTTTTTAAAATAAGAAACTAGTTTTAAAAGAAACTAAAGGTGACTCACCATTGAAGAGAGCGCAAGAAAGAGAGAACATGGGGTCTCACAGCCCGCCATGTCTTGCGTAGGACTCTCTTCCTTTCCTCCTTCAGGCTCTCCTCCGCTTCGGCAAACAGTCCTTTCCCACCAGGCACAGCTTTAAAAGTTTTATTTAAAAAGTTCCTTCCCCGATGAGCTTTCAGAATACTTATTGTAGATTTTAAGAGAAAAGGTATATTAATTTATACTATTAACATCACCTCATAAATTATAAGTTTTATACTAAAGCTGTATGGAGTGTAATGAATTATGTTGCCTATGTGTTTTAATAGCTTAAAAATTATATATGAGCTTTCTTTTTCTTTTCTTTTTTTTTTTTTTTTTGACGAAACAAACTAGTGAAGCACCTTTTTACACTGGATCTCTGCCGTGTCAAGGTGTATAGCTATCCTTTGCTACCTTGCAGATATAGAAAATAAAAGGATACCCTGGGGCCTCAAAACATAGAACACCTTTCGACCATTTATTACTGCTCATAGAACTGGTGGGCATCGTGTTTCCGTAGTAAGCGATCTGACGGCCAGAAGCTTAGTTACAGGGTAAATAGACATAAATAGATCAAGCAAGCTCCCAACTACTGTAGCTGGAATTTGTAAACTTAAGTTTGTAAGATCTCCTTTATTTCCTATGAATTTATTCTTTAATTTACAGTTTATTCTGTAAGTTGGGAAGTAAAATAGAGAAAATAATAAATCTAGATGTTCTCAGTGTCTTATTCAGGAACTTTTTATCCCTCCTCACTAAGGAATTCCCACTGTGACTTAAAAATAGAATTAAATTACTCATGTGCATGTCTCTTGTCTGTGTTTTTACACACATGCAAAAATATACAAGGGGGGGCACGTGTGTGAGAGAGGCGAATGTGTGCTTCGGTGAAAATAGAGGAAGGTAACACTATGTATTGTGGAACCATCAGCGGTATTTTCTCATTGTCTCCATAGTAGAAATCCGCCAAATTCTTCATTATGTTATCTTATGTTAAAAGGCTATCTCTGATATCATGTGTATTTTCTTTGAACCTTTTGATTAACTTCTGTATCATGCTATGGTTTTAAAATGACATGAGAAACAGCAGATTCTAAGACCAGCCTCTCACCCTTGAGCATAAAAATAGAGAGAGAGAGAGAGACGCAAACCCAGACATGAGCTGTGTTTATCTACTAGGGTGATGGGACCAGATCTGTTGAAACTTTTTTTTAGTTAATAATAGATCTCTTCATATGCTGATTTAGAAAATCTTACTGATCATCTTTTCTTGGTAAAGCTAAGAAAAGTGTAGGCTCTTATAAAGAATGCCATTTTTTTGAAGGGGCTGCTTTGTTGAAAGAGTTGGTGGGATCATTTCACCATGCATATTTCAAAGCTGGGATGATTTCAGTTATTTCCAAAAATTTAAAAAAAATTTTTTTTTAAAGCTCCATTGTGCTCCTGTGAAGTGAGTGTGCCCCCGACCCCCATATTTTGGTTACAGGAAAAATTATGCTACCCTTGACTTTCACCTGATTCATATGGAATTTATTTATTTATTTTTTAACATATGCATTTATTTTCCATCCTTTACAATACAGTAGTTGCAATGACACTCAAAACAGAAAAGCAAAGTAAAAAATCAAAACACCAACTTTCATATGGAATTTAAAAAGATACATTCCTATAGTTTGAGTTTTGTCGTTTTGCTATACATTCATTACTGGAGTATCTGATGGTCTAAGATAGCCAAACTAGAGTTGTTATTAGATGCTCCGATCCCATTTATTTTCAATTTAAAAAACAATCATGTACTTTGAAATATATCAAAACAACTCCTGCTAGACACCGGTATTTGTGGTTCTCTTTGAAGCTTCACTCATCTTAGGCGTAGGCAAGACCTCAGAGAGCTTTACATGGTGTTCCTTTTATGGTTGTATTTCTGCATCTCCAGTGTCATTCACTCTTGCTTTATGGATTTACAAAAAACTCCGCATATTTCTTGTACATATGCATGCAAATGACAGAAGGGGGCTGGTTTTGTTGCCATCTCTCCCTTCCGTTCCTGGTTAATGGGATTTGCTAGAATAAATTTCCCCTGACCGAAGGGTGAAAATAGACCCTTTTGTGTATATCTGTACAGAGATGTGTATATGGGATGTGGTGGCACTCTGCTGAATGTGAACCTGCCTTGTTAATGGAAAGATTGAAAAGTATTATGTTTATTTATACATTTGTATAAGTCTATATATACACGTATGTATATGTGTGTGTATAGATAAAGCTATATACATATATTTCCCTTAAAAAAAAGTGTGTGTGTAATAGATAAACAGCCTTTGTGAAGCAAGATTATATGTCTATGGAAAACTCTGGATTATTCTGTAAGCAAGAGGAGGTGACAGTCTAGGGTACGTTATCCGTGCGTACTAAGATGGAAGTCCTCTGGATTGTGGTCTTGTTCAGGGTTGTTGTAAGTGAATTCTTGCTAGAACGACTCTTATTGCCAGTTCCACTATTCGTCATCTTCACTGCCTTCGAAGTCTCTCCTCACACTTCATTCGATATCTCCCCCCGAATCATGTCCTTTATAGCCAGAAGCATTTGGCTTAAGCATATTTCATTAACTTGTCAGTTGTTTCTTAAAGCTCTTTAAGTTTTCCAGAAGATTTCAGCTTTGGTAATATTTTCTGTAGTACTTTTGAGGATTAGGCCTTCATCTTTGTGAATCTCAAAAACAAACCAACATTCATTCATTCAAACAAAACTCATTTGAAAGTTTTACCTAGGTAATTTGGGGACGTTTTACTCACACCGGAAAAGAACATAATTGTGATTTTATTAAGTTGATAACAGTGTTAGGTTTATTTTTCTCATTTATCATCATCAATTTGTCGTTTAAAACTTGTTTTGACCATAAATTTACCATTTTCACTTTCACGGAAAGCGTACAAAGTCACGCACATGCCTCTTGAATTCTCTAACTCCTTTTACTCATGATGAAACTGCTTTAATGATTTCTTACGTAATGAATTTTGCTATATTTCCTCTTGTCTTTTTTCACATTGGTGACACTCTGTTTTAACTTTGCTGCAGCTCTCTAGAAAACGTGCATCCCTATCTATTGTGCCTTTAAAGCTCTTATGCACACACAGGCAGAAGTGTATTTACACATGTTTGGAGCACGTGTACATATACTTTCGTATGTCCTCACACAGTATGTCTCATATTGTGGGCGTGGATATATAGATATTCAAAGGCAATGAAATGTTGCTTCCTAGATATATATGTATATAAATAGTGTTGATATACTGTATATACACATGTATATGTATGAGTTTTAAATGGCAATCTTTTACATTTAGCAAAATGCTGCCCGACTGGAATATTGTCACTGCAATGGCAGTTGTATGTAATGATTTAAAATACATTATCAAAAATTATTTAAAGAACATTTAAAAGTCTCAACTAAAGACATCCACACATTATTTATTTATCTTCCTTTTCCTTTTTATTGTTACTTTTTTTTTTTTTTTTTAACTGAAAGGGAGACTGTCATTTTTTAAAATGTCCCATAGGAGAAAGAGAGAGCGCCGGAGATTCACTTGAGGAACTTTGTGCATATTTCCTCTCTCTGAAATGGAGATGTGCCACAAACCAGCCTGTTTATTTCGGTTGTAAAGCATTCCTAACATTTCCATTAGTGCGTGTCATCCACCATCCTCCGGATCAACTTAATTCACCAGGCTGCCTCTTCCTTTCATTCATAAATAATGATCATTTTGCCTGGGGGGAAGTTAACTGCTCTCTAGCTGCAGGGAATCCTATCACCAAATTGTTACTCTGCCTTGTTCCAAATTCAGCTTTGAGGGAAGGCAGCTTTCCTGAAGCTGTCTGAAGCATGTTTTGTGTTTATTTAGTTAAAGGTCTTCCCAGACAATTTTTTTTTCTTTTTTAAGGAACTCCAAGTCTGCGTGCACTTACCATAGATTTAATTCTTATTCCCCACAACTTCAGGTGTTTTCATTAGTAGATCAATTTGACGTGCTGAATGAAAGACTGTTAGGGAAAACACATTAAATATTTTATTTTGTGATGAGTTGGCGGCAGATTACATTTCAAGACCTTACAAAGAGAGGAACCTCCATGGACAATCCTAAATTGTAAGATGCTACAAAACAACCAAAAAGCAGTGGATCAAGAGTTCCCCTGAACACCAGAACGGAGAGGTTGGGGTTTGAGTGGGTTCATAGAGTAGTGTAGCCGGAACTTGATATCAGAAGCAGCCTTTAACAGAAAGCCTGTTGGCGATTGTATGGTACTAACTAGAGTCCTAGGTGTAAATTGAAACCAAGTTGCAGTGGGAAATCAAAGGTGAGGTGGTAGCTTTTTGAATCCAGTAAGTGACAGATAGGTTGCACAGTTTTAAAAAATCTCTTCTTAACAAAGTAACTGCACGGTAGCAAGGACTAGCAGTTCTCAGAGCCCTTCTTTTTCAGTGTTCTCCATTCACCTTGGCACACACGTATGTTTAACAGGCCATACATTAAAAATATTTTTTAAAAAAAGCTGCTTAAAGGGAACTTACAAACTGAGACTCTTCTCTGTATTTGCATGAATCGTGGCTAGAGGCTTAGTTATATGCACAAGAGCTAAGGGGGCCACTCGTTTCTGCACAGACTATAGGAGCAAGATGAGGTTGGCAGGTTTGGGTAAGAGCCACCCCCCCACCCCCCACCCCCACTGCCCAGTCCTGACAGAAAGGCTTATCTATGGCATTGAGTATGGTATTGCTGGGGGGAGGGGGGACCACATTTGGGGAGGTGATGGGCTTTTGGTTTGTAACTTCCCTTTAAACACGAAGAGATGGCTCACATTTTCCATATATATCTCAATGAATGTACTGTATTACTGTTTTAAAAATTTGATGAAATAATAATGGATTGGTCTCCTTTTGTTATCTGGTCCTTGTTTAATTCGTTTAAGGGTTTTTGTATACAAAAGTTTACATTTTTATGTATATTTTTCTTGTGTAAAAACTGATGTAATATGTGTATAAAACACTGTATGTATTATCTGTATATAGTGTGACAAAATGATTTTTCTTTCTTTCTTTTGGATGTATTAATAAATCTTGCTGTGAAGTAGCCTTGCTTTGGGTATAATTTCCTTTGCCTGGATATACATAGAAGCTGCAAATCCAGGGCAGGCATTTCCCCTGCTTTGTTCAATAGAGGAATTATTTTAATATATTTTATCAAGAACACCAGGGAGATGTATTCATGGGTCTTTAATGGTTAGACCAACAACAATTAATATTTGTAGTAGCTATAAATCAGTTAAAGGCTAATGAGATTAATGTGGTATCTAACCTTGAAATGCAACCAAAAGTTGCATTTCAAATTGTTATAATCAAGGTCTTACCAGCAAATTTCTATTTTATTTAATTAGAAGCCTCTTTTCTCTCCATTTTCATAGCTTCACAAGTATAAGGACTTCATGCCGTATAACCAAAAGATTAAAAAAAAAAAACTTGAAGGGAGGGGAGGGGTGGGTTGGGGAGCTCCAACTCACAAACCCGAAGATCCTGACCTGAGCAGAAATGGACACACTTAACTCATTGAGATACCCACGTGCCTCAACAATAATTCTTGGAGAAGAAAAATCTATGTTATTTAAAACCATGTTGACCTGCATTTGTTTGTGCTTTTCTGCAATGTGTGGATCTGAACGTTAAGGTGGTTTGAACTTTGCTACTTTCACATAACCGGCCTTCTGGAAAGTTTTCTAACTGACATGCTGTGACTATAGTTGCATTATTTTTCCTACGCGAGGTCCCTGTGTTGGAAAGGCATCTACTGCCAAGCCCTCAGCTTTCAGTCAAGACCATGGTGGTACGCTCTTGCTGTTTCTATTCCTCCATCTTTCCAATCTTTCAGGTCTTCCATTCATTTTCTTAGTCACTTACTTATATTTTTGAGCACTTTGTGTTAGAGACAGTGGCGACACCTACAAATGAACCATGCCTGGATTCTACACTCAAAGACTTTGCCATGTAGTGGAAGAGAGAAGATGTGTAATAACTATACAAGCAAGATAGAGGTTGCCAAGTGCTTAGAAAAGCAGTAACGTGCTTTGTAAGTTCATGTCTGAAAGCGATGGTTTCCCATCCATGGAGAGAAAAATTGGCAGCGGACAGTGTGTGTGAACTGTCAGTGGGTGGACACTGAGAAGTGGAGAAAGTGTCCCAGATGGAGGGAATGGCATAAGCAATTGGTGTGAGAGCAGGACGCAGTTGAACATGACCGGCGTGGAATGCAGGAAGGAGAGGTGTGAGGAACAGAGTGGAGAAGCCAATGGTGATTGCGTAGTGAGCATGGAAGGCAGAACAGGCAGGGGCACAGGAGGGGTGGTCATCTGTGATTCGGGAAGACTCCTGGCAGAGAGGAGAGTGAAGAGGAGGCTGCGCAATGGTTAAGCCACTTAATGAAGTAGAAACTGGTCGTGGCAGTAAAACTAAAGGAGGGAGGAGTTCAAAGACTTGGTAACTGACTGATTAGACATTGGGGCAAGGGAGGAGGTAGAATCAAAAGAGGCTCCACCCAGGTTTCTGGAAGAGTGCCGGTGGCAGTGGCAGAAGTGGATGGCATCTCTCAAGACCAAGGGTTTTGAGAGAGCCACCGAACTTTAGATGTATGAAGCTGGAGTTGGAAGCAGGGGCAAGCTGGAGACAGAGATATGAAAGTTATGGGCATGGAGTTCATTGTTGACACCAGCGGTAAAGGCTCAAGGAAGAAAGCCAAAGACATTTTGGAGAATAGCTGTATGCAATCTACTACTATATATTTTATTTACGGGCCCGAAAGAGCTTAATCAAACACTTTCCCCAGAGCCCCCCACCTAGTGAACCTGGAGCTGGTATTCAAAGGCTAGTGGGCTGAATTGCCTCCTTTACATTCCCCTAGGAGTGATGGTAAGTTTTTGAAATGTTGACTTAATTTATTTTTAAGACAGAATAGGTTGAGGGGGGGGGCGGGCGGGGCAGAGAGGTAGATAATCCCGAGCAGGCTCTGGCTGTCAGCGCAAGGCGGGGCTCAAATTCATGAACTATGAGATCATGCCCTAAGCTGAAATCAACCCACTGAGCCACTCAGGTATCCCTCCGAGCGATGTTATTGAGGAACGTCAGCTCTCCCCCAACCCCAGCCTACTCTCTCCCACCCTCCATCGGAACGACTGACAGGAATCTCCAGCGGCTACACTGTTAGCTCCTGAAACGCTGGCCCCGAGCACAGCGTGCCTACCTACAAACACCCAGTACATATTACTGAGTGAAGTTTGTGGACAGGAGGAATGCAGATTTCAGGACACTTAGAGCATCTGGTGAGAGGCAGCGCATCACTGGGTTAAGGCTGTGGACTCTGGACAAGACTTCTTAGTTCCAATATTGGCTCTACTATTTAAGAACTGTGTGATCTCAGGTCAGTCACTTAACCTCTCCCTGCTTCAGTTTCCTTGTTCATAAAAATGCATTGCAAAGATTACAGGACACAACCCAAGGAAAGCACTTAGAATAGCCCCTGGCACTTTTCAAGCGCTTGGTAAATTTTAGTTATGCTCATTTTATAAGTAGAGAAAATGGTTGAAGATACAAACAACATAGGCTAATTCTTAAAATAAGGGTCTAGGGGAAAATGAAGAAAGATTAGGTGTGGAGAAGGAAGATGGGGATAGACAGGGCAAGAAGTTTCTGATAAGGGAGTGTTGATTTTGGCTCAGGTAGGGTTACTTTTACCCAATCACATTCCCAAATATTCTGGGATGTAATTGGTTCCTGAAATTCAGTTAACTGAAGTATGATGTTGCCTTTTGCTTCCTGACTTTTAAATAAAAGTTTCCTGTGTTTCATCTTGCATAGTAAAGCATTTAGTGGAAAAAATGTATCATTGTATCCTAGTTTAGAGAATAGGTGTTGGGTTAAAAAGTACCTAAGAGAGGCTCCTGGGTGGCTCAAGTCAGTTAAGCATCTGACTTTGGCTCAGGTCATGATCTTGCAGTCCGTGGGTTTGAGCCCCGTGCCAGGCTCTGTGCCGACAGCTCAGAGCCTGGAGCCTGCTTCAGATTCTGTGTCTCCCTCTCACTCAGCTCCTCTCCCATTCATGCTTTGTCTCTCAAAAATAAATAAAAGTTAAAAGAAATTTTTTAAAGTGTCTAAGAAAATAAAATATAACTAAAAAGAATTAGTAGAGGGTCCTTTGTAAAACAAAAAACTGCATGTTACCTGCTAAACTAAAAAAGTGGAAAGCAAAATAATAATAATAATAATAATAATAAAATAATAAATAAAAATTAAAAAGTGGAAAGCAAATTTAAAGCACTAGACCAGATATCACCTTCACATTCTTAGAGGCCAAATACGGTGCCCACAGAACTTGCCCTCTTAACCATGGATATTTCTTTAAGTCTAAAATCTTCCCTCTACTTTCTTTTCCCTTCAACTGCTGTCATTTCTTCCTACTGCTAAACCCCAGACTTGCTCTTTCCCCAATGACTCCTTGACCCACTGCAGTTCAGCCCTCTTCTTGTCATTTTCCTGGAGCCATTCTTTCCAAGGCCACCCGCAACCTTTGCTGTCATTCTCTTTAACCTCTCTGAACCAGTCAGCACTGACAACACTCCATTGTCCTATTTCTCCGCTCAATTCTCACGTGCCTTTTCTGGGTTCTTGGTTAGTCCCAACTCTCTTCCCCCTCAGTGTGAACATGTCTCAGACTCATTCTCCAGCCTCCCTGCTGTTCTTCCTCTGCACACTGGCTCCCGATGCCGGAGCCTTCTGCTCTCATGGCTCACATGTTGACCTCCCTGGAGATGAATGGAGTCTGAGATGGCTCTCAGACTTCAGCCTCACATTTACTGCTTCCAGAGGACGTCCACCTTCATAATTGGCCACCGCTATCAATTCAGTTTATCTAAATTCCAACTTGTCTTCCCCTTCTAAAAAAGGGGTTCCTTAATTTAGGGGTTCCTGGGGTGCCTCAGTTGGTTGACCATCTGACTTTGGCTCAGGTCATGATCTCACAATTTATGAGTCTGAGCCCTGTGTCGGGCTCTGTGCTGACAGTTTGGAGCCTGGAGCCTGCTTCAGATTATGTATCCCTCTCTCTCTGCCCCTTCTCCGCTTGTGGTCTGTCTCTCTGTCTCTCAAAACAAAAAAAAGAAAAATAAATGTTAGGGGCATCTGGGTGGCTTAGTCGGTCAGGTGGCCTACTTTGGCTCAGGTTATGATCTCACAGTTTGTGGGTTCAAGCGCCGCATCAGGCTCTGTGCTGACCACTCAGAGCCTGGAGCCTGCTTCAGATTCTGTGTCTCCCTCTCTCTTTGCTCTTCCCCCACTCCTGCTCTAAACATTAAAAAGAATAATTTAAAAAAATGTTAAAAATGTTTTTAATTTAAAAAAGTTTTAATTTAAATTCCAGTTAGTTAACATACGGTATTAGTTTCAGGTGTACAATACAGCAGTTCAGCACTTCCGTACGATGCCCAGTGCTCATCACAAGAACCCACCTAGTTCACCCATTCCCCCACCGTTTTCCCTCTGGTGACCATCAGTTCTGTATAGTTAAGAGTCCGTTTCTTGGTTTTGTCTCTCTCTCCCTTCTTCCCCATGCTTGTTTGTTTTGTTTCTTAAATTCCACATATGAGTGAAATCATATGATGTTTGCCTTTCTCTGACTTATTTCGCTTAGCATAATACTCTGTAACTCCAACCATGTCATGGCAAATGGCAAGATATTATTCTATTTTAGGGCTGAGTAATATTCCATTGTGTGTGTATATGTGTGTATATATATATATATATATATATACTACATTTTTAAAAATGTTTATTTATTTTAGAGAGAGAGAGACAGAGCACGAGCTGGGGAGGGGCATAGAGAGAGGGAGACACAGAATCCAAAGCAGGCTCCAGGCTCTGAGCTGTCAGCACAACCCGACGTGGGGCTCGAACCCACGAACCATGAGGTCATGACCTGAGCTGAAGTCAGACTCTCAACTGCCTGAGCCACCCAGGCGCCCCTATATAACATCCTTCTTTATCCGTGCATCCGTTGAGGGACACTAAGCTGTTTCTATAAGTTGGCTATTGTAGATAGTGCTGCTATAAATATTGGGGTCCATGTAACCCTTTGACTTAGTATTTTTATATTCTTTGGGTAAATACCCAGTAGTGAGATTGCTGGGTCATAGGATAGATCTATTTCTAACCTTTTGAGGCATCTCCATACTGTTTTCCAGAGTTGCTCATCTTCCCATTGTAAGCCAGTTCCCACCCTGAGATTTTGCCCTCCTTCATTTGTTCACTCATTCATTCAGCAAATATAAAGACTCCCAGTCATCTTTATTTCTCCCAGTTCCTCCCAGCTTTTCATCACTGGGAGACTAAACTAGCACGGTAGTTTCCTAAGTTGTATCCTTGCTTCCAATCTCTCCTCCCTCAGATTAGCCTTTACATACACTCCTACCAGACTAATCTTCCCAGGACACTCCCAAATTGGCCAAGAGTAATTTATGATTTCAGATCTGAATGTCTTTCATTCAATTTCCTTCCAGCCCCCATTGGAGGCTCCCAACGTAGGTTGATTTTCAAGGCTCTGTTATAACCTGTTTGAACCAAATGTCATTGTGTGATTATCTACAGCAAGCGTTCTTCCCTTCACAGCCCGTCTTCCAGCCAGACTTCGCTGCACACACATCTGTGCACACTCACCACCCTGTGTAGACCTGAATGGTGCATACTATGAAGACCCTCCCTTTGCTTATTTAAGAACTACCTGCTTTACAGCCTACTGTCAAGCCACCCCACCCTCAAGAAGACTCCCCTCTCCAGAGGAGTCCTCAGTCACTTTTCCCTGGCAGCATTCACTGCCTGTAGCACTGATTTACTTCAGAACATGCTTCCCTGGTTTGTATCTACCTTTCTGTGTCCTGTGTCTCCTCAAGAAGACCAAGCCACGTTAAGAAAAGAGCTTCTTCTTTTAAAATCTTTATTGCTTCGTATGTGGTCCAATGCATGCATAATAAACCTCAATAAATTACGGCTCATTATGAGGCCAGGAGAAGCTAAATAATACATCTAACTTCTTGGGTATATCTTGTTATTGAATATATCTTGATATTTAAAATTGGTGATCATGGGGGACAGCTGGGTGGCTCTGTTGGTTAAGTGTCTGACTTTGGCTCAGGTCATGATCTCACAGTTCATGGGTTTGAGCCCTGTGTCGGGCTCTGTGCTGACAGCTCAGAGCCTGGAGCCTGCTTCAGATTCTGTGTCTCCCTCTCTCTCTGTCTTCCCCCTCAAAAATAAATAAACATTTTAAAAAATTAAATTGGTGATCTCGGGGTACCTGGATGGCTTGGGTGGTTAAGCCTCTGACTCTTGATCTTGGTTCAGGTCATGACCTCACAGTTGCGGGATTGCGCCCCATGTTGGGCTCAGCTTAAGATTTTTTCTCACCCTCTCTCTGTGCGCCCCCTCCCAAATAAATAAATTTTAAAGAAAATAAAAGAAATAAAATTGGTGATCTTGTCTATAACAGTCATTTGTCACAGCATAGGCTAGATTATCAGCATTTCATTTATCCATGTCCTGCCTCCCTCAAAGTATGTGCAGAATATTAGTCATTTAAAAAGCATATCATGTCCTTTTTGTTTGGTTTTTATATACTGATGGACGAGCAGTGCCAAAACTGTACTTGAATTTTGATATTTAAAGTATAACATCTTTGGGGACCCTGGCTGGCTCAGTCAGTGGAACATGAAACTCTTGATCTTGGGGTTGTGAGTTTGAGCCCCATGTTGGATGTGGAGCCTACTTAGAAAAAAAAAGTATAATACCTTTTTCTGTTTATGGCTAATACCTACAATATTTCTCTCTGGAAATAATAAGAAACTGGGGCTGTGGTTTATTTCTATGATTATCATTTGTTTCTCTTATCATACTTCTGTTTAATTAATAGACTACTTGACAAAATAAATTTATTCCTAAAAAGTTGGCAGTAACTCTGATCTATTTTAATTAATCATATTTTCTTGTTGACATAAATCACCAAATTGGAGATGCTCTCCTTTGGGAAGTGTTTTAGGTCTAGGACTAAATGAAAACCTTGTTAGAAAATGCAATGCCACGTTTAAATCACATACAGGTATGCGTTGGAGATATTACAGGTTTGGTTCCAGACCATGACAATATAGTGAATATTACAGTAAAATGAGTCAAATGTATTTTTTGGTTTCCCAGTGCATATAAAAGTTATGTTTATACTATAGTATAATCTATCAAGTGTGGGAACACATTATTTATAAAAACACAACGTACATAGCTTAATTAAAATATATTTTACTGTTAAAAAATGCTAATCATCTTCTGAGCTTTTGGTGAGTCTTAATCTTTTGGTTGGTGAAGGGTCTTGCTCAATGTTGCCGGCTGCTGACTAACCGGGGTGGTGGTTGGTCAGTGGTTGCTGGAGGCCGGGGTGGCTGTGGCAATTTCTTAAAATAAGGCAACGGTGAAGTTTGCCACATTGATTGACTCTTTCCTTCACAAACGATTTCTCTGTAACGTGTGATGCTGTGGTTTTTTTTGTTTTTTGGGTTTTTTTTTTTTTTTATGTTTTTTTAATTTATTTTTGAGAGACAGAAAGAGACAGCGTGAGCAGGGGAGGGTCCGAGAGAGAGAGAGACACAGAATCTGAAGCAGGCTCCAGGCTCTGAGCTAGCTGTCAGCACAGAGCCTGATGCAGGACTCGAACCCACGACCGTGAGATCATGACCTGAGCCTAAGCCAGATGCTCAACTGACTGAGCCACCCAGGTGCCCCGATTAGTGGCTTCTAAACTTTGCTCTGTGAAGTCTTCAAGGTCCCTCAGAGTAGGACTAGAAAATAAAGTGGGATAAGCGGTCAGGCTCTGTGATCTCCCTACTTTTTTCATGGGCTTTTCTTTGAACAGTGAGTTCTGGAACTAGAAATTTCAAATGTGACAATCTTTGGCTTATACAATCTCCAAGAGTTTTTCCAAGTCTGAAATTCTAACAACTTTTATATTTTGTTTTGAAAATAATGTCTTCACTATGAAGTATAGAGATGCTAAGCTAACTGTTTGGGATTCTTTTTTTTAAATCATATTTTTCCCTCCTTAGGCCACCAGATTCTAGCTTTGTAGGGGCTTGAAGATTAGGACGATCCAAACGCTAACAAAGTCTGTTGAGTACAGTAAATAGGGAGCATCATTCGGGCACAGAAACACTTCAAATGCACATTCATGTAATATAACATGGTAGTATTCTCAGGGTATTTTGTTAGTCTGTTAGCCTTTAGAAATTCCAACAACATCCTTCTGCTGTTGGTTTTGTTGATCTAAAGTAGTGTTTCCAGGTCCCAGTGCTGCCGATGTGTATGACTCTCCTGTTACATTGTGTCCAGTGGGCTTTCTGTAGCTCCTGGCTCCCGGTAGATCCTACCTCAGTGAACTGATCTGGCTGTTGCAAACTCTTTCCCTTGCTGATCACCTTCCTCCTCAGAGCCCTTTGGGCTATTTTGTAAAATTTATTTTTTAAATATTTTATTTAGAGGTTTTTTTTTTTGAGAAAGAGAGCGAGTGCATGCATGCAAGCAGAGAGGAGAAGCAGAGAGGAGGGCAGAGGGAGAGAGAGAATCCCAAGAAGGCTTCATGTTCATGCTCAGCTTGGAGTTCAATGTGATGCTGGGCTTGATCCCATAACTATGGGATCATAACCTGAGCCAAAATTAAAAGTTGGACACTCAACTAACTGAGCCACCCAGGCGTTCCACCTTTTGGTTATTTTTACTGACGTTTGCATCCCTTTCTTCATAATCTTTCCCAAGAGACTCTTTAAATCCACCCAGGTGCAGGAGTGGCCCCAGCTGACACCCCAGTGATCTGGGCGCGCCTCCACATAGGCCCCATGATTGTCCCAGCACACGAGAGAGCCGAGTGCAGAGCTGCTATCGGCTCATTTCCCACTTGCCTCCCTGTCTCCCCAGGAAGTCGTCCTGTGAGTTTCCTGTTGCTTCCTGGCTTCTGATGAAGTGTGAGACCTTGTCCCCACCTTTCGAGTCACAGGCTGTGGCAGCGGCTCCCCAGCAACAGAACACCCTGTCACCTACGTTTTAGGTTACCTGGGCCCTTTTGTTTTAGCGTTGGCCTCTGGGACACAGGACAGGGCGTGCTGGCACCTTTGCTCATTTTTCTGTTGCTGTGCGTATAAGTAACACACTGTTTGAATCTAACAGGGCTGCGTGTCTCTCTCCAGGCCGAATCCGTCACGTTGTTTGACACATGGCAGCCATCTGTGGACACGTTATCCCTGTCCTTGCTTATTCGTTCAATTCTGTCCCACATATGCCGTAGAAAAATTTAAAAAGTGCAAACATGCTATAGCACCAACTAGATTGGAGAAAGATTTTCCAGATTGATTTTTTAAAATTTTTAATGTTTATTTATTTATTTATTTTTAATGTTTGTTTATTTTTGAGAGAGAGAGAGAGACAGACAGACAGACAGAAGGCAAGTGGTGGAGGGACAGAGAGAGATGGAGACAGAATCTGAAGCAAGATCCAGGCTCCCAGCTGTCTGCACAGAACCCGAACTGGGCCTCGAACCCACCAGCCGTGTGATCATGACCTGAGCCGAAGTTGGACACTCAACTGACTGAGCCACCCAGGCGCCCCTTCCAGATGGTATTTTAAAGGCACCTTCTCTGCAGCAGCAATGCCTACTTGTTGGAATAGCAATTTATCATCTCTAAACAGTGTTTCCTTAGGAGCAAACTTGTAATCCATTCACTGGTTGGCATTGGGAAAATGTTTGGATTAGTTTTAGTGCCATTAAGAATGTTTGTCAGAGTAATAGCCTTAAAGCCTAAATTCATCAATTATTCAGAGACTCATTATCTGTTCTGTTTATTATCCAAGCTCCTGAGGGCTCCCTACTCTTCCTCTGGCTACTTGTTTTATAGACATTTCATGCTGTATAAGCACATGGGCCAGAGTGCGGGAAGGGGAAGTAAGGAGCTTTAGCTAGCTCTCATGCTTCAGGAGTTATAACTGAAGAATTTAGAGGAGGAGGTTTATGTTTATGTTTTTGTTTTTTTAACATAGAGCACGCAAGTGGAGGAGGAGTTAAGGGGGACAGAGAATCCATAGTGGGCTCTGAGCTAAGACTAGAAAGCCCACAGTGGGGCTTGAACTCATGAAGTGTGTGATTCAGAGCTGTGTTGAAGTTGGGTGCTTCACTGAATGAGTCACTGGGTGCCCCTAGGGGAGGAGGCTTTTCTGAGTGGGCAGAGGATTACTTATGCTAGTAACCCTAACGCTGCCCCTGGTATTTTTTTTTTCGAGGTCCATGCACAATATTCTTCAACATTCCATCTGAAGTGTAGAATATCAGAAGTGGAAGGGTAATTCAGCCTAACTCCATAAGGTAAGAACCATCCTTCACCACACTTACCCGACGTCTTCTACCTTCCCTCCCTCTCAGGCAACCCATCCTAATATTGTGTGTCTCTAGTAAGACCGTTCCATATGTAACTGAAATCTATACATTCCAGCCATCGGTGCGTATTCTGCTCTGGGGGGACATGCCTATCAAGTATTCTGTCTCTCACAATAAAGATCTGGGTTCTGCCACTAGTTTGTTTAGGGACTTGGTTTAGCAAATGTCCTAACTTCCTTGGTCTTCTATTTCCTTCTCTATGAAAGAAAGAAGTCAAATGATAGTATTTAAAGTAACTTTCAATTCGGAAAGTCCAGGGTACTTCGATTCTAGTAGTGAAGTCAGTATTTCCATTTATTGGTGCCTAGTTATTTTTTTAAAATGGAATTGTAAATAGTAGATCTCAAACGTGATTTATGGTCACTAAATTCAAATGTACCCATAATGCTGCCTAGCAAACGAGTGGTCCCTTTATTCTTCTCTTTCCTAGAGGGCAAGCTCATTCTTTTTCTTCTTTCCTTGAATCTCACCTCATACCTCAGCCTCACCTTGAGCAGATACCTTGCTTCCTGTTTCACTAAGAAAAGTGAAGCAATCAAAGACAAGTCCTGATGCTCCTATGACACTTGTGCTCCTTGGTAGATGTATCTGTTCCCATTTACCCCCCACCCCCTTCTTTCTTGGCACTGTGGGCGATGTGTCCATGCTCCCGGCAAGGGCTTCCACTTGGGCTTGGATCCCATTCCCTTTCATTTACCCAAAGACACCGCTCCAGTAACTTTCCCTTCTCTTCCCTACTGGTTCCTTATCTTCTGGATCATTTCCACCTGTACACAGGCATACCGTGTGTTTCACACCTTAAAAGGGAAAAACCAAAGATACTCTCTTGTTTCCTCATCTCTAGTTATTATTCCATTTTTCTTCTACCCCTTAGAGTAAATCTTGAAAGAATCGTGTGTCCTGGCAGTCTCCAGTTTCTCTCCTTTCACTGTCGCTCGAACCTACCTCTATGAGACTTTCACCACTACTTCTTGACACCGTGGCCCACAGGACCTTGTCAAGGTCATGTAACCTCTGTGTTGCTAACTCAGCCCTTGCCCCTCCCTTCACTTAGCTCAGCAGTGGCACTAGACCCAGATCACTCCCTTTATCTTCAAACTCTTTTTACATTGATCTCTGTTTACATTTCAGACAGTAGATTCTCATGGGGCTTTTTCCTACCTCACCTGGTGCTTCCTACCTCACTTGGTGCTTTCTTCTATCGCTGCTCCTGTAACCGTGGCTGCCCCAAGGCTTGGACCTTGCAACTCTTCTCCCCACACTCACAACCTGGGGATCTCCTCCAATCTCTTGGCATTAATAGCCATCTATTCGATAGCTCCTCATTTATATCCGGTAAAACAATAACAACCACAGCAACAAAACAGGCCCCAAACAGAGTCACTTATGCTAAGGTCGTATCGCCAGTAAGATTTAACTTAATTACAGTTTTGGTTCTCCCAGAAATGGGATCTTAAACCAATTAGGAGTTGCCTGATCAGCACTAGTTAAATCATCTGCCTGCTGAGTCCCTTCCATCCCCCATAAGGAAAGTAAGCTTCCAATAACCAATCCGCTATTCTGCCTAGCATCATTTTGTTGTTCCGCCTCTGCCTATAAAAGTTTTTCATTTTGTATAGCCCCTTAAAGCTCCTTTCTACCTGCCCAATTCATGACTCGTGGAATAAAGGCAGTATGATCTTTGAGATTTACTCAGTTGGATTTTGTTTTTTAACATCTCTATCGAGTATCTTTCTTCTTGTCTCCAGACAAGTGTGTCTGTGTTTTTGACATCTCCAAGAGGTTTTCAAATTCAGTATTCAAAACTGAGCTCCTCACGTCTACTCCATGGACCCTCTCACCTTCTTCTTCATCGTGCAGTCGCTCCCGCCTAAAACCTTGGTGTCATCCTCACTCCTCTGTCTTACACACTACGTCTAGTTCATTGGCAAATCCTGAGGGCTCTGCTCTCACCACATACTCTGGCTATTAACAGTGGTTCATCTGATTGGCCACCTCTACTGGTCACCACACTGGTCCAAGCTGCTGTCATCTCTTGCTTGGATTATTTCAGTGGCGGCCTGGTCACCCTGCTTTTGTCCTTGTCCCACTTCAGTTTATTCTCAACACAGAGGCCAGAGTGATTCTGTTAAAACATATGGGATCATGTGAGTCCTCTGCTCAGAAACCTCCATGGCTGCCTGTCTCAGGCTGGCGCAAGGCACTACTGGTCTGGCCAATACCTTGACCTTGTTCCCCCCACCCCCTCCACTCCAGCTGTGCTGGGTTCTTTAGTCCTTCTTGAGTGCGGGGTATGCTTCTCCCTTAGGGTCTTTGTAATGAATCTCTCTATGGCTTCTCGGCCTTTTGGCTAAGATCAAGTGTAATGACTCTCTCTGGATGTGGAATGCTTTGTCCACAGGCACCTAGATACAGCTTGTCTGTGTATCTCCTTCAGGTCTTTACTCAAACTGAGGCTTTTTCTGACAATCTTCCCTAAAATTTCAATCTCCCCCAACACTTGCTACTTTCTCCCTGCTTAATTGTTTTCTCCTCACCACCTGTCACTACTAATATGCTATGTATTTTACTAGCTTATATTTTAATGTCTGTCTCCTTCATTGGAATAGAAGTTCTGGAGAACAGGGATGTTTGTCTGTATTGTTTCCTAATGTACCTACCACTGCACCTCCAACAGTTGCCATGTGGTGAGTATTCATTCATTGAATGAATGAATGATTTGTCATTATTCCTTATCTGCTCTAAAGATTGTTATGATTTATATTTATTTATATAAGACATTCTTTAATGGTATTATACAAGTACCACATGTTCTTTTTTAAAATATAATTTATTGTCAAATTGGCTTCCATCCAACACCCAGTGCTCATCCCAAAAAGTGCCCTCCTCAGTGCCCATCGCTAGTTTCCCCTCTCCCCCATGCCCGTCAACCCTCAGTTTGTTCTCTGTATTTAAGAGTCTCTTATGGTTTGCCTCCCTCTCTCTCTCTGTTTGTAACTTTTTATTCCCTTCCCTCCCTCCCACGGTCTTCTGTTAAGTTTCTCAAGATCCACATATGAGTGCAAACATATGATATCTGTCTTTCTCTGACAGACTTATTTCACTCAGCATGACACCCTCCAGTTCCATCCATGTTGCTCCAGATGGCCAGATTTCATTCTTTCTCATTGCCAGGTAGTACTCCATTGTGTATATATACCACATCGTCTTGATCCATTCATCAGGTGATGGACATTTAGGCTCTTTCCATGATTTGGCTATTGTTGACAGTGCTGCTATGAACATTGGGGTACATGTGCCCCTATGCATCAGCACTCCTGTATCCCTTGGGTAAATCCCTAGCAGCGCTATTGCTGGGTCATAGGGGAGTTCTATTTTGAATTTTTTGAGAAACTTCCACACTGTTTTCCAGAGCGGCTGCAGCAGTTTGCATTCCCACCGACAGCAAGTACCACATGTTCTTATAGAAGATTTAGAAAATGTGGTTAAGCAGAAAGACATACATATCTGTAATGCCTTCATTCATCAATAACCTCTGTGACTAATGTGTATTCCTCTAGACTTTTCTCTCTATAACAATATGCTTATATATTAAAAAAATAGGATTCTATACATATGGTTTCCTAGTCTGTCTTTTAGTTATTTAACATATGGTGAAGGTCTTCCATTGTCAATAAATCTGTGTCTCCATTATCATTTTTAAATGGCTGCATAATAATTCACTGTGTGAATTTATTTAACTACAATTTATTTAACTAATTCTCTTTCTGGACAATTATACTGTACATATTGGTCTCAAATCCATAAAAGGTGTTGAAAGATTTGAACAGCAAGAGATGGAGACTAGCATCTCGGAACAGCTGTCTTCAATTATTTCAAGAACAAGGACGGCAAGTATCTTGTGTAGTTCCGGAAACAGGACATGGATTAGTGGGTGAACGTTAAATAAATGGATAGAAATGACTTTGTAATATTTCTTAAAAATGGAAAAGATGTCTTCTTGAGGTAGGAAAACGTTTGTGGAAGTTTTCAAGGAAAGGCTACCTGTCCTTATTTCTGAAATAATTCTTGCCTGGAAAAGGAGTTTGAAGTCAACAGTCCTACAGTTCTGTGACTTCCATAAGCACATTCTGTAGAAGAGTCAAGAGCGATCCTCGCATGCGGGTGTTATGTGGCTGAAACACCGTGGCTTCAGGCCTCCTCCTGTCTCTAGGCGGAGGCAGGAAAACCAAGTGTCCAAATGTATCTTCTTGGGGCACCTGGGAGGCTCTGTCGGTTAAGCGTCCGACTTTGGCTCAGGTCATGATCTCACAGTTCGTGGGTTCAAGCCCCGAGTCGGGCTCTGGGCTGACAGCTCAGAGGGGGGAGTCTGCTTCAGATTCTGTGTTTCCCTCTCTCTCTCTGCCCTTCCTCACTCATGCTCTGTCTCTGTCTCAAAAATAAACATTAAAAAATTTTTTTAAATGTATCTTCTTATGAGTAGCCTGGGAACTGAGTCAGAAAGCAAATAGGGGTTAAGTATTTAGAAGAGGTTTTCTTCTTCTTGAAATTCTTTTATCTCCCATTTACCTCACCTTCCATATTTATCTTTACTTTATCCTTTAACCATTTTTTTCTTTTCCTCTTTGACTTCATTTCTGATACTAAATGGAAGCTCCAGGGTTGGCGAATTTGGCTGTGGCTGAAGGGTCTGGGGCACGACTGAGCAGCTTGGGGTCTGGGATGGAGGGTGAGGGCTCAGGGATGAGCAAGCAGCTGAGGAAACTTGGGGCCTCCCCCGTGCCCTGTGTCTCACCCACCCGACTTGGCCATTCCCAACCTCCCCTCGTGTGCTTGCTAGGTTCCCTGCTAGAAGGCTCCCCTTTGCAATTGCCCCCTTCCTCACTTGCAATCACGCCTCTCCCTGTTTTTGATAAGTAGACCTCAAAAGACTCAACATTCCTTGTCTGCGTTTCTGAGTCTCCAAGACCTCTTGGCAGACCTCTCACTAGCAAAGAATAGAGTGGAATGAGAAAAGTCCCCCTGAGTACTGTAGGTGAGTACTGAGTACTGTAGGTGAGTACTGAGTACTGCCCTCGGCCACAGTCACCTGAGGAGGCCCCCGAGCTGTGTCATCCTGCGGAGCAGCTGCTGGTCACACGGGGCTACCCTGCCTTTGACACATGGCTAGTTGGAATTGAGATGGGCTGTAAGTATAAAATACCTACCAAATTTTGAATGCTTAGTATGAACAGAAGAATATAGAATTTCTTGTATTAGTCACATATTGAAATGATATTTTGAGTTATTGGGTTAAATACAAATGTATCATTAAGATTAATTTTATCAATTTCTTTTTCCTTTATCATTATTATTTTTTAATTTTTTGTGTCTTTATTATTTTATTTTGAGAGACAGAGAGCGAGTGGGGGAGAGGCAGAGAGCGAGGGAGACACAGAATCTGAGCTGTTGGCATAGACCCATGTGGGGCACAAACTCATGAACTGTAAGATCATGACCTAACCCAAAGTCGGATGCTTAACTGAGCCACTAGGTGCCCCTCTTTTTTCTTTTTTGATGTAGGTGTCAGAGAATGTAAATTTATGTATGTGGCTCTCCTGCCTCTTTGCATCAGCCTGCATTTCTGTGGAGCAGAGGTGTTCTAGAACATAGCTCCTTGAAGTGTGGTCCCTTGACTAGCATTCGTCAGCGTAACCTAAGATTTGTTAGAGATGCAGGATCTGGGGGCGCCTGGCTGGCTCAGTGGGTTGAGCGTCTGACTCTTGATCTGGGCTCAGGTGATGAGCCCGGGGTGGTGGGATGGAGCCCCACATCGGGCTCTGTGCTGAGCGTGGAGCCTACTTAAGATTCTCTCTCTCCCTCTGTGTCTCCCCAGCTAGTGTGCATGCGCGCTCTCTCTCTCTCTCTCTCTCTCTCTCTCTCTCTCTCTCTCGCTCTCTTTCTCTCTCTCAAAGAAAAAAGAAAAGGAAAAGAGAAGTGGAGAATCTCGGAGCTCACTCAGACCTAAAGCATAAGCCTCTGCATGTTCACCAGATCCAGGGGCGATTCAGGGGTGCATTCAAGTTTGAGGAGCACCTCTTCCTGGCCTTCTGGAAGCTTAGCGGGTCTCTGCTACCAGGAACCGGTGTTAGCAGGCCACTGCAGCTGCTAACAGCCCATAAAAAGCCTTTCTGAATGTCGCTGCCTGCTACCCAAACCTTTTTTCCTTTTTCTTTCTTTCATTTTGTTCCGTCCCCCCGCGTGGACGGTGTGAGTGGAGCTGGACTCCGCAGCGAGGCTGGCCCCGGGGTGGGGGGAGGGCGGCGCTGGGGAAGCAGGTGTGTCGGAGCGGAGGAGGGAGACTTCAGAGAGCGTTGTTTGGCCTCCGGGTAATGGTTAACTTACCGAGAGAAAGAAGCAATTGAGACCGTGGACTTTAGTTTCTGGTTCTTTTTCTCCAAACTTCCGTGGCCTTGGTTTAATTATCCTCCCATGTCTGGAGGACTGCAAACACTGGAAATAGGCTGGGTCCTTTTATATCCAAGTGAGCCGAGGAGAGCAAGGTCTGGGTTCCTCCCCGTCTCTGGATGAGTCAGACGGGCCATTTAGCTTCATGGAACCTCAGTGAGCTCTCCCACCGATAAATTATAGATCAGGGTTTTGAAAATAGTAATGAATGAATGACTCAAGTAGATTTTTTTAAACAGCTTCATTGAATGTCTCCGTTGGTTTGAGCTTCTATCACAAAGTACCACACACTGGGCGGGTCATAAAGAACAGAATTTATTGGGGGCTGGAAACCCGAGATGAGGGTGCTAGCTCCCTCAGAGTCCTGGCGAAGGGCTCTCTTGAGGACGCCCACCTTCTAGAACCCTCCCCCCCCCCAGGGCAGAGGGGAGCAATGTCTCTTTTTAGGGCACTTACCCCTTCATGAGGCTGCCCCCATGGCCTCATCCAACCCTGATTACCCCCCAAAGCCCATGATGGGGAGTTGTGTTTCATCGTGTGAATTTTGGGTGAACACATTCAGTCCATAACACCGAGACATAATTTACATGCTGCAAAATTCACCCATTTTAAGTATACAATCCGAGTAGAATTTTTATTATAACTAAGAAGAAAAGTAATAACATTCTCCCAAGTCGTCCTTTGTTAGAGTCGATCACACAAAATTGTGGATGTTTAACTGTTTTTGACTTACAACGTGATTCAGTGTTACCTCTGAAATGCTGTTTGTCAAAATTCTTTCAGAACAGGAGAATATTTTGCCAGAGAAATTTTCGGTTAGTGTGACGTTATGCCATAGTTTACATCTCTCTTCACAGTAAATTGCAGTAGAAGCTATTTCATGCAAATCTAGATTTGATATTTCTATTCTTTTTAACAAATAACTCTTTTCATACTATAATGCACTCTACCCTTGGAAAATTGATTTTTTCATCCAATAAACAGATCTAATCAACTTTTTCTGATAAAGTTTTTTTTTTAATATTCAGAAAAAAGATTTAAGAGACCTGAGGGAGAACTAAAATGGATATTTTGCTGTATGTAGGAATTATGATTTTCATAAAAAAATAAATATAATAGTAAAAAGCAGAGACGCAACAGAGAAATGACTCACCAGCAGAAAGGAAGGAGCAGACTTAGGCGGGCTCACGCCCAGTGAGCTCCTCGGGCTGAAAGTGAAATGTGAATATTAACACTCGATTTTATCTTCTGCTCTCTCTTTCTTCATAACATAATTGAGAAATACATGTCTGAGGAATACAAATACCCATTTCATTAATATATACCTGTGTATAGCCTCCTTTCCTTGGTTAGAAGGAGATGGCTTATTCTAGCCTTCAGGGTTATTCTTTTTTCTTTCTTTTTCTCAAAACTACTTTATTGGGGCGCCTGGGTGGCTCAGTCAGTTAAGCGTCCGGCTTCGGCTCAGGTCATGATCACACGTTCGTGTGTTTGAGCCCCGCGTCGGGCTCTGTGCTGACGGCTTGGAGCCTGGAGCCTGCTTCAGATTCTGTGTCTCCCTCTCTCTCTGCCTCTCCCTGCTCATGCTCTGCCTCTCTCTGTCTCAAAAATAAATAAAACACTAAAAAAAAATTTTTTAAACCCTACTTTATTTATTTATTTATTTATTTATTTATTTAGGGAGTGATAGCAGGGGGTGGGCCAGAAAGGGAGATGAGAGAATCCCAAGCAGGCTCTGTATCCTGTGCGGAGCCTGATGTGGGGCTCAATCCCACGATCGTGAGATCATGTCCTGAGGTGACATCAATTCAGATGCTTAATTGACTAAGCCACCCAGATGCTCCTATTTCCTGAAATATTTTAATATTTTAGAATAATTTTGACCTTTTAAACAAAATTGTGAATTGACATGGTTTAAAATTTCAGGCATTTCAATAAGGCTTGTTACCAAAAACAGCAGAACTCACTGCCTCCCTATTTTCTCTTCATATACGAGAACTTTGTTAGGGAGACCCATTGTATAGGTGAGAAAATAGAGGCTTGGAGAGGTTCATTAGCACATCCAAGTTCGGGTGGGGAGGAAGTGATGTAACCATGGCGAGAACTCAAATTTGACCCTGGAGCTTGAGCTCTGAGCTCTATTGCTTCTTGGTTACAAAATGTATGGGACTCCATTGTTTTTTGACAGTACTTTTCATGAGCTCTCATGTTCTCTCTCTCCTCTCTCTCCTCTCTCTCTCTCTCTCTCTCTCTCACACACACACACACACACACACACACACACACACACACACACACACAAGCCAGCAGGCAGAAACGAAAGGAAAATACAAGGTTAGTGAAATTGAGCCTCCCACGACACTAGGGGATCAAGTCTGCTGATTCTAGAAGTGCTGGCCAGAGCCAGGTCCCTGGCCGAGGATGTTTCTGTCCCTCTCTGTTGGGGAGTCTGCTTTGCCCCCCTTCACCCACCCAAGGCGCATTCCTTTCTTACTCCTTAGTGCTGCAAAGTTTGGGCTGGCTCGCAGCTGGCCCCTAAGTGCCTGTGTCAGCCGCTCAAACAGATACACCACAAAGGTATTTTGCAAGTTGCCTGAATATAACTTTTTAAAAAGGTTTGTTTATTTATTTATTTATTTATTTATTTATTTATTTATTTAGAGAGAAAGAGAGAGAAAGCAGGGGAGGGGCAGAGAGAGAGAATTCCAAGCAGGTTCCATGCTGCCAGCACACAGCCTGATGAGGGGCTTGAACACACAAACAGGGAGATCATGACCTGAGCCAAAATCCAGAGTTGGACACTTAAATGACGGAGCCACCCAGGGGCCCCAAGTTGCCTGAATGAACTTTTTGGCCGGAGCATGAAGTGTATTGGCGGGGGTGGGGGGTGGGACTGGGGTGGAAGCTTTAAAAATAGATGTCTAGTAGAAAAAATCTTCACCAAAATGGGAGGAAGGAGCCCCCCCTCCCCAGCCTTGGGGGACAGCTTGACCCCGGGCGCCTGGCCTCAGGGAGGAAGCGCAGGAGCACTGGGGTGCCCCGCCCCCGCTCCCCCTCCCCCAGTCCTTGCGCTTGTCATCTGGGGCAGAGGCTTCATTCCTCCCAAGAGCTGCACCCAAGGGAGTGTCACTTTCCTACTTCATCCAGCTCAGCCTTGGGGGGCGGGGAGGGGGAAGGATCACTTGTGCAAGAGGAAAAAACCTGCAGAGGGAAGTCTGACTTCGCGGAGGGGGGGTGGTGTACATTTTTAGGCCTCACCTTGCGCAAATATAAAGATTAATTTATTTGCCCTTTCATTTCCCACGAATCCAGCCCCTTGCTGCCCGATGTTTATTTGTGGCTTTTGTGAGCCTCCCCCAAGAGCCCCTCAGAGCTCCACTTCCGCTGAAATCACTAAGGGGGTGTGTGGCGGCGGTAAAGGCTGGACAGGAGCAAAGCTCTCCCTGCACACTTGTACACAGTGAGTATATGTCCTGCTAGGCCAGCGGCCTTCATGGCTTTACCGAGCATCAAAATAGGTGCTCCTCCCTGATTTTTTAAAAGAATATGCATTTTCCATCAACAAATTCTCTTAAGGCGCAGCCCAAGAAGAGGCACAACACTCAGGAGCTGGACGGGAATGGCTTCAGCAGGAGGAAAACTAAGTGCAAGGTTGCTTTTAGGCCTAAATATCTCTCCGTCTTCCTTCGTCTCAGCACTTGTTCTTCCCCTCCTCCTCAGCTTCCCCACCGCGGCTTCACTGCTGACACTGCGGCCGGCACTCGCACAGGGCTGCGGGCACAGGGCTGCGGGCACCGGGTAACACGCCCTGCGCCCGGTACTGCATTCATTCGCCATCCTACCTTCTGCCCAATTCTGCTGAACTTGGCAGGCCCTGGGTTCCCTCAGGAGAGCAGGGAAGGCCGTGGAAGTGAGCTTTACTCTGACAAGTGCAAATGCTTCCGTGTGGTCCTCCCCTCCCGTCCCCTCCCGTTCCTTCCCCTTCCGCTTCCCCCCTCCCTCTTCCCCCTTCTCCCTTCCCCCTTTCATTTTTCTTTCTTCCTTTCTTTTTTTCTTTCCTTCCTCTCCTTCTTTATCGTCTTTCTTTTTTCTTTCTTTCTTTCTCTTTCTCTCTCTCTTTCTTTCAACTTTTCCAGGCTAATTATTAATCAAATTACTCTCAATGTACTCATTCCTAAAAATACTCCATCACAGAGGCATCGTTTTCTTCTGAATTTTTCTGCATTCAACTTAAAAGGTGTTCTTCCCAAGAAACTGAACTTTTCCGTCAAATGCACTTGATCAAATCAGAGAATTAGGTTCATAAAATGGATTCACTGCAAATTTTATGTATTAAGCACGGACATCAGTAAAGAAGGTTTTTATTCCATCTTCTTGCCGTATGTGAGGGCGCATAAACAATCTCACATGGCCGGGCACCTGTCAGCGGTAACTAACGCTGACACAGCCATCGCTGAACTCGTCCCCAGTTTTCAGGACATGTTGTTCAACAAGCCGCATGTTCTTATGTGTGAGGTCGAGAGCAGCAAGCGCTATGGCTTGGTTCAGATGATGAGGATCATCTTTGGATTCTGCTTTCCCAGCTGGCAAAAACTCCATCTCACAAGGTGGATTATCATGGTAGCCAATAATTACAAAATAGAAGCTTCCAGACATTGTCTTATAGATAGAGCCCCCGCAGGGGGACGTCGACTACGGGCCAGTCCCCACTGCAGCGGACCCGGTCTCCCGGTGGGTGCCCTTCTGAATATTGATGGAAAAAAGTTGTGGCTGTAAGGAAGGGCAGGGGATGGAGAGTCCAGGATTCCGTTTCTCTTTTCAGGTTAATTTTGGGCAGGTTGGTGTCTTTCCTTCCTTCCTTCCTTCCTTCCTTTCTTTCATTTTTTCTTTTTTTCTTTCTTTCTTTCTAGTTTATTTATTTTGAGGGAGTGACAGTGCAGGAGGGGTACAGACAGAAGGAGAGAGAACCCTAAGCAGTCTCCACAGTGTTAGTGTGGAGACTAATGTGGGGCTCCATCTCACAAACCCTGAGACCATGAACTGAGCCAAAACCAAGACCCCAACCAACTGAGCCACCCAGGTGTCCAAGGCTGGTGTTTTTCTTTAATTGGTGGTACATTTTTATTTTTTTATTTGAGGCCATTATGGAGTACTAATCCACTTAGAATTTAATATCCACACAATTGTGGTGATTCCAAGTTTGTTCTTTTTTGGCTCTCTGGTCTGTTTCAGTACCAATGTGTTAGTATTTTCATTCTTGCCACTCGTCAGCTATGAATGCATGTGTGTATTTGGACTTTCCTAATCGTCTAGAAGACGCCCTTCTGCCACAACACCTTGTCCCTAGATTCCGGGCTCCTTCCCTCCGTCGTGCCCTTGCGACGTCCATCCTCCTCTCTCCACAACTTCCAGCTCTCTCATTGGTATGATTTCCCCTCGTCAGCCCTGCCCTTCCACAAGCTCAGCCTTGTGCACCGATAGCCCGAGGCTCCAGCCCTTGCCTCTGCACCTGCCGTGGGGCCTCCTGCAAGTCATCCTCTTGGAACTTCGGTGTCCTTTTGATTTGCACCGATGTGGCCCGTGGGTCTGAATTTGGCCCACAGGTGCTGATCCCTTTCATTTGTCCTGCACAACCTAATGAGGATATTTCAATTTTAAAAACGTATTTTAAAACTATAGAAATATATAAAATGCACGTATGTGCATATACGTATATATACATGTATATACGTGTGAGAGTATATACACATACACTCTATGTCTTGCTAGCTTCTCTGAAGAACCCCTGACTCGGGGGTCACTGGTCTCTAATCATACAGCATGTCGAGCGGGGCAGTGGCTCTCCCCTTTATAGAACATGCTTTGTCACCACCCCTGCCCCACACCCATTCCTTAATCTGTGAAAATTGACTCACCTGCACTGCTCCGATGGCTCTTGGAGCCCCGCTGTTTCCCGACACCCTTCTGCACTGCACATTTGGATCCCTAGTACTGGGTGAAAGGGCTGGCTGGGGGACAGGAGGCACATCACAGAGGCGTGCTATGTTTGCTATGTGTCTGTATTGGCAGTGTGGCGTTTTCCTGCCCAGGACTTTTGCTCACACCATACATTGAACCTGGACTGTCCTTCATCAGTTCTTAGCCAAGGAAAGCATCTCTTTCTTCAGGGTCCAGCGTAAAGGGTGCAGCTCACTCCCTCAAGCCTTTTCCTACTCTCCCTCAGCACTCAGAAAAAGTCCCTTCTTTGCTTGGGCTCATGCCTCCGTTGAGCACTGATCTCAGTCACGGACATGTCTGCCTTCCCCACCCTGTTTCTGTGTCTACGGCAGGGGCCCCATGCAACCCACCTTCGATGCCAACCCCCTGTCTTGCTCTCTAGCCTTCTAGCTCTGAATGCACTGTCTAGACCCATGCTAAGGACCAGGGGATGTTTGTTGGACTGAAGTCCTTAGGAAAATTGAATTTTCTATTTTTATATTACGCACGAAGAAAAGTTCTTGTTCAAGGCTGCAGAGCTCTATGAAGGAAGTTGCTGGTTAAATCTGACTTTCCCCCTCATTGTTTTCACAATGCCAGACACATCACAGGAGTCCAATAAGCAGCAAAAAAAGGAAAGAATGAATGAGGTCTTTATAGCAAAGGCTGGAACTCAAGTCTCTTTATTTCCTCCGTGTAATATACGTTAAAACAAATTGAATTCTGCATTGGATGTCAATTGGCATTCTCAAGAATCTTCAGGGCGCCTGGGTGGCTCAGTCGGTTAAGTTTCTGACTTCGGCCCAGGTCATGATATCGCTCTTTCTGAGTTCTAGCCCCGCGTCAGGCTCTGTGCTGACAGCTCAGAGCCTGGAGCCTGCTTCGGATTCTGTGTCTCCACCTCTCTCTGCACCTCCCCTGTTCATGCTCTGTCTCTCTCTGTCTCTCAATAATAAATAAATGTTAAAAATTTAAAAAAAGGTCTGTGTTGTTCTCTCTCCACTTAATTAGGGCCCTGCCTAAGAAAAAGAAAAAATACCCAGAAAAAGGTTGTTCTCATGCCTCACCATAGGAACTTCTTGTAGGATTCGGATACTGCGGGTTTCTACCTTTGGCCCATCCCACGCTGAGTGGTGTAAGGCTGTGGGAAACCTCTAATAATGAAATCGATAGGTAACTATGTCTTTCCCAGGTGGTATGATACAGAACATGAGCTCTCTTGCTTTACTTCTTAGACCTTTGTTCAGAGAAATTTTCACATCCATCTTCTCTAATTCAACCTTGCTCTCCAAAAATGAGCATGTCTTTTATTCAAATGCTATTCAAAGAGGAGAGGTTCACACACTGGTTAGTGGCAGGTACCAAAAGATCATTTCGCCCTGACTTGCTGCATTTCTACCTTATAATTGGATGGTACATACATCTGAAAGAGTAACATTAAAGTCGAAGTCAAGTGTTAGGAAAAAAGAGAACTCTCATTATAAAAATTCCCTTAACATACTCCTCCTTATTCCCTGGTTGATTCTACATCATAGGTGATGACTTCCCAGGTTCTGGAGGAAGTTTTTATTTAGTGTGTACAGTGTGGCAAGGTGGCCCTGTCTAGGGACGTATTTTTGGTATCTTTAGGATGTAGGTATTTGGAATTAGTTCCAAGAAGGTGTTTGCTGCCTGTTGAATTAAACCGCCCACCCCTACCCCCGCAACTCATATAGTGAACTCCTAGGCCCCTTTACCTCAGAATATGTTGGAATTGGGGTCATTGCGGATGTAATTACATAAGATGAGGTCATGCTGGAGCAAGATAGGCCTCCGATCCAGTATGATCTGATTGCGTCCTTATGAAAAGGGGAAGTTTGGAGACAGACATGCACACGTGTCTGTAAACGTGAAGTGGTGTCTACCCACCAAAGAACAGATATGGCAGGAAAACCACCCGAAGCTAGGCGGGAGACATGGGACAGACTCCCCCTCACAGCCAACAGAAGGAATGAACCCTGCTGACACCTTGACCTTGGACTTCCAGCCTCCAGAGCTGTGAGACAATACGTTTCTGTTCTTTAAACCAGCTGGTGTGTGGCGCTTTGTTTTGGCAGCCCTGGCAAACTCACACTTCCCTTCCCTTTTCACTTTGCTTCCAAAAGGAGTGGCTTGCAAAGTTGAGGTGCTTACCTGAAGGTCTGGTGGGAGGATCCTGAGGGAAAGAAAGTTCTAGCTTCTCTGTTTCTAGTGTCAGTCTACTTCCTTTGCTATCAGCAAGGCGCAATGGTTAAGGGTGAGGGCACTTGAGCTGGACTTGATTCTGGGACTTGAATCTAATACTTACCACCTTCCTTGTGCTTTGATTTCCTGATACATATAAATAGACGATACAAATACATCACCTCTGTGGGGTGTTATGTGGTTTAAATGAGATAAATTACAAAGCGTATAGAGTGTGCTCAGCACATTCTAAGTGTGTAAGAAATCAACATTAGCTGCGATTAGTATTCTTCTACTTGTCTTTTTTTTAATGTTAATTTCGAGAGAGCAAATGGGGGAGGGGCAGAGAGAGAGAGGGAGAGAGAGAATCCCAAGCACGTTCGATGAGTGCAGAGCCTAATTTGGGGCTCAACCTCACAAACTGGGAGATCGTGACCTGAGCTTAAATCAAGAGTCAGATGCTTACCCAAGTGAGCCGGCCAGGTGCCCCTACTTGTGCTTTTTTAATGGAACCTCCCCTTGTGTTTCTCTCCAGCCAGACTGTTTGATACTGGGCCCTTCCTCTTAGCCCTCTTTGTTTGTCTTCACATGACCCATCTGCTCCGGTGACCTGGGAAAACGGGTGAGACAGATTATCTAGGGAGGTGGCTCTAGGAAGTATCTGCATCAGTAGCATTTGATTAGAAATGCAGATTCTTAGGTTCCACCCAGACTTACCAAAGGGGAAGCATGGGGGGGCAGGGCCCAGGAATCTGTTCCAGGTGATTCTGATATGTTGGAGCTTCAGAGCCACTGGGGTAGGATGACTTCCTGGCTTGTCCCCACAGAAGCCCCTCTGGATGCACCTTCTTCCCCCGCTCCTGTGTGCCCTTTCTCCGGGCTATGGTAACACCTGCTCACAAAATCGGAAGCAGTAGCACGGTTTATGTCCCCAGCCCCGACCTCTTCTCTGAATGAGTGCTGTCCCTCGGAGTCTAAAAGGAGAATGACTTTCTCTGGTAAGGACCATGGGAGGAGCTTTCTTTTTCACTCTGGATGTGACTCCGTCCCCACCACATTCAGGGACAAAGTCTCAATCTGTCCATGTGCTCAGTGCCTGTGATAGGACCCCGTGCCCTGCGGACCTTCAGTCATGCTTGCCGACAGGAGGAGGGAATGGCAATCCTGGGTTACTGACAGATTTCTTAGTGCAGGTCCTTAAGGAGGCGAGCGAGGGCTGGCGGGGCGCTTACATCAGTTGTGTTCGGTGTGGGCAAAACCAAACCACACTCAGCAGCCTGAGGCAGGAGGAGACTCGGGCTTACTGTGCTGGCCCTGCCACTGTGGCTCATGGCCTGTCCCTGGTCCTCAGCGACCTCTTCCTGGTGTGAGGCCACCCGGACTTTGCCATGCCACCATGGCTTGTGGCACTGTGCCTCCCGATTTCTTTCACATCCTCTCCTGGACTATTGTTAACCTACTCGAGGCCTCTTTCCATCTGTACCCTAGTCCCATCCAGACATGGGTGGCCACACCGTCACCTCAGGGAGTGCAGCATGGTGGAGGGAGGCTTGGGACCTCAGTGTGGGATGTGCAGGCTTGCCTCTGCCACGGCCTACCTCCACCTCCTGTGGTTCCCTGAAAAGGGAGACATTCCCCTATACCACATCCTCCTTCCTCTGTCCCATATCCAGCCCTCACCTGCTCTCCCCTGCTTTCACCCTCTCTGGTCAGACACACACCTCCTGCCGCAACCCCTCCCCCTGCCCCCATGACTGAGGACTCCGCTGAGTCTCACTGTTTTTTGCAAAACTTGCACTAACGCATTTGCACGCAGGTGGCTTCTCCAGCAAGATGGCCCTCCCTCTTCAGGAGACACCGCTGCTCTGTGACTTTGCCGGGGGTATTTGCGTGTTAATAGGAAGCTCTCAATTATCACAAACCTTCACATGTCAAAGTAATAAGTAGTGTAGGGTGGAATACAGTACTAGGCCGGCAGAGGGCACAGGAGTCGGGGGGGGGGGGCAGGCTTACCAAATTTACCACCTACCTGAGCCCCCCCGCCGCCCCTGCTGGGAGGACCACTAGCCCCAAGCCCTGCTCTCTTGCCTGCTCCCTCTCAATCCATCACTCTGTGTCTCAGGAGCCTAGCACAGTCTGTTTAGTTTAAAAATTTTTTTGTAACGGCTCTTTCTGCCATCTTGGAATGTGTGGAGGCCCGCTGGGAAGAGGACTCCTGAAACGACAAATGTAGGTCCGGAAGGCCGTGGTCCAAGGCCAGTTTTGCTGGCTGTCAGTGGAGTCTCTGGAACCAGAGGGAGCACACAGCTCTTCTGAAAATTGAAGGTATTTATGCTTGAGATGGAACCGAATTCTATCTACGTAAGGGCTGTGCTTATGCGTGCAAAGCGAAGAACAACACAGTGACTCCTGGTGGCAAACCCAATAAAACCAGTGATCTGGGGAAAAGGAACTCATGTTCATGGAAAGTGGCTTGGTTCAAATTCCGAAAGCAAGCAACCTGACTGCTAAAGCCACTGGCTACAGAATCCGTGAGATGCTGTACCCCTCAAGGATTTAAACTAACTGAAAAGCAAATAAATAAAGGTGTAGATTTGGTGTCTTGTACAAAATAAATAAATAAAAATTTTCATAATCAGCTTTGTTGAGACATAATTCATAAACCCTAAAATTTACTCTTTAAAAATTTTTTTAAATGTTTATTTATTTTTATTTATTTATTTAAAAATATTTTTAACATTTATTTATCTTTGAGAGACAGAGAGAGACAGATCATGAGTAGGGGAGGGACAGAGAGAAAGGGAGACACAGAATTCGAAGCAGGCTCCAGGCTCTGAGCTAGCTATCAGCAGAGCCTGATGCGAGGCTCGAACCCACGAACCGTGAGATCATGACCTGACCTGAAGCCGGATGCTCAACTGGCTGAGTCACCCAGGTGCCCCAAATTTATTCTTTTTTAAAGTTTATTTATTTTGTTTTAATAAATCTTTACAGCCAATGTGGGGCTCGAGCGCACAACCCTTAGATCAAGAATCGCATGCTTTTCCAAAGGAGACAGCCAGGCGCCCCAAAGTTTACTGTTTTAAGGTGTACTTGGAAACCAATTTGACAATAAACTATTATTTTAAAAAAACCAATTAGCTTCATAAAAAATATATTAAATGCACCTTTAAAATAGTGTGTATATTCACTTGTATGTGGAATTTAGGAAACACAACAGGTGAACATACGGGAAGGGAAAAAAAGTGAGAAGGAAGCAAACCATAAGAGACTCTTTCAATGACAGAGAACAAACTGAGGGTTGATGGAAGGAGGTAGGTGGGGAATGAGCTAAATGGGTGATGGGCACTGAGGAGGGCACTTGTTGGGATGAGCACTGGGTGTTGGATGGAAGCCAATTTGACAATAAATTATATTTAAAAATAAACAAACAAATAAAATTTGGAAAAAAGGAATTAAAAATAAAAAAAATAAAGTGTACAGTTCAATGCATTGTTGTTGTTGTTGGTATGTTCATAGACTGATACAACCATTACTACTACTGTTTGATTTTAGAACATTAAAAAAATTTTTTTTAAAATGTTTTTATTTATTTTTGAGAGAGAGAGAGAGGTGGCATGAGCAGGGGAGGGTCAGAGAGAGGAGACACAGAATCCGAAGACAGGCTCCAGGCTCTGAGCTGGCTGTCAGCACAGAGCCTGACGCAGAGTTTGAACCCACGAATTGCAGGATCATGACCTGAGCTGAAGTCTGCCGACTGAGCCCCCCAGGCGCCCTTGATTTTAGAACATTTTCATCACCTCCCCCCAAACACTTTACACCCATTAGCGATCCCTCCCCTCCCCCCTTCCCCTGGGCCCCTGGCAACACCAATCTAGTTTCAGACTCTATAGATTTGCCTACACGGGACATTTCACAGAAATGGCATCATTCAGAATGTGACATTTTGTACCTGGCTTCTTCCATGTGGGATGACGGCTTCCAGGTCCATCCCTGGTGTAACATGGAGCCGTGCTCCAGTGCTTTTACTGAAGAAGAGTAGTCCGCTGTACGGACAAGCCCCACATTTTGTTTCTTCAGTCATCAGTTGATCTGCATGTATGTTTGGCTTTGTTCGCTCATTAGAGGACTCGGCCATTTGAGGTAAGCCCTGTCTGCGGAGAAGAAAGCCCCCTCTGACAGGCACCATTCTCCTTTCTTGGATGTATATCTCCTCTCCACGGACTGTGCACACTCAGCAAGAATAAGCTTACCGTGTTGCATAGTTTGTTATTCATTCAGATGTTCCTTTTGTGTGTTAATCATGTCTTCTGTTTTCTGTATTCTGATGCTTTGGTATCTGGGGCCTTGAAGACCCTGGAGGGACTGCCCCTTCCACGGTAGCCAGTTTCTAGAAATAATAGACAGTGTGTCCTCTAGTGTGCTTTACAGACACACCCCATTCAGTCTAGAGCCCACGATCACACCCCCCTCCTTTATCAGGTTCTCAGGCTCTGGGCACCCATCCACATACCGGAATCACTATGGGGCCGGGGACCAGACAACGAGGGACCGCCCCTATGCCCAGAGCCTGCTGAAATGATCCAAACTAGCCAATCCTAAACCTGTGGAGATGAGCCTGCCCACTCTGTCTCACCCATTCCTTCCCATGGAAGACACAATAAACACTCTTGGCCTTGCCTTCCCTTCTGCCCCCTACCTGGTTTGGTGCTTCCCCATATGACCATGTGTGGCATGGCGTGTACTTCCTCTTGAGAACTAAGAATAATAAACAACCTTTAAATATTTTTTTTAGTATTTATCTATTTTTGAGAGAAAGATATACACACACAGAGCATTGAATGGGGGAGGGGCAGAGACAGAGGGGAGACACAGAATCCGAAGCAGGTTACAGCCTCTGAGCTGACACCACGGAGCCTGACACGGGGCTCAAACCCCCAAACCATGAGATCATGACCTGAGCCGAAGTCAGACAGTTAACCGGCAGAGACACCCAGGCACCCCAACAAACAATCTTTTTAAGGACAGTCATCTGATCTGTTGGCCTTATTATACGTATACCTAACAAAACACCTTACTCTAACACACTGACCGATCTTTTTTCTGGTGTGATGTCACGATTGTATCTAACATCCATCATTCCAACATATGTCATGCTGAAGTCTTGAACTTGCCTCACAGCATCTGCTGTTCTCCTCAACGCTAGGAAACTAACACCTCTTACTTTATTTTTAGCATTGGACATCGCTTGTCAAATTGTTTTTCTCACTAGTTTTGTATACAGATTTTATTTTTTACCATCTCCAGCTTCTACTGGGAAATAAGACTTAAAAAAAAACCGTATCATGCAAAGCATCTTTTATGAGATTATGTCTGTGCCTGCTAAGGAGAGACGGTAATAGTTTGTGTCTTGATCCTATTTGGGAAGGATCGACTGATGTGCTTGCAAATGCACCTGTCTATAAATGGTCCCCACTTCAGCACATGGCCTGGAACACATTCTATCAAGCGGAGTATTTATAGATAATAGAGGTAAAAGAAGAAAACAGCAAATCTTTTTAGCTCATTTGAATAATTCTATCACAGTTTCTAGCACATGGTTCGTCAGTCTGGGCACTGTTAACATTTCGGGTCGGATAATGCTTTACTGGATCGGTGGGGGGCGCTGTCCTGTGTGTCGTAGGCTATTTAGCAGCGTTCTTGGTTTCTATCTGCTAGATGCCAGGGGCACCCACAGCCAGTGCCCAGCTGTGGCAAAGAAAAATGTCTCTAGACATTGTTAAATGTCTCATGGGGGTGGGGGGGCGCCTGGGTGGCTCAGTCGGTTGAGCGTGTGACTTGGGCTCAGGTCATGATCTCACCGCTCCTGGGTTCAAGCCCCACATCGGGCTCTGTGCTGACAGCTCAGAGCCTGGAGCCTGCTTCAGATTCTGTGTCTCCCTGCTCTCTGCCCCTCTCATGCTCTGTCTCTCTCTCTGTTTCTCAATAATAAGGAAATGTATTTAAAAAATTCTTTTAAATGTCTCATGGGGGGAGGTGGATGGGCAAAATTGCTTTAGGCAACCACCATTCTGGGGTCCGGAGGGGCTTTGAAATCCAGCCTCTTGGCTGTGGGAAGCCTGAGGGGCCATCCCCTGGGGGTGGGGGTCAGGGCGACTGATACTTGACCACTTCCAGCAGAGCTGGGACTCCTGTCATCTGAGGGATTTGCTTCACTATGTTAACTTTCTTCAGCTGAATTTACTAGCTGTGGTGCTTGCAACCAAATCATACTTTCCAGGAAAATTCCAAGTGTCTCTGTTGTGGCTGTGGTCACAGAGTGGCCCCCGACGTTGTGGAGCGAGCAACTGCAAGCACTGAAACTGAGAGGTACGGGGACCGGGGACCGGATGGGGGAGCACCCCCTGCGGAGTGGGGTCCCCAACCAGGGGTTCCCACATCTCCCAGGGAGTGCACTGCAAATGCTCATCTCTGCGCCCAGCCTGCCCCCTCTGGGGGCGCGGCGGAAACACACGCGGGCACATGAGAAAATGGTTCAACCCAGAGAGACACTAAACTTCCTGTCCATTGTACATGCCTCACGTACTGTGAAATTAAAACAAAATTTCCTGATTTAGAGCACTGTGGCACTTGCGGTATACTTAGGGCATCTATAAAAGTCCAGACTCGCAGGGGGTGAGGCCTAAGCTTCTGCATTTCGAGTCCCTCCCCAGGTAATTTCTGTGTATATCAAGATTTGGGGACTATCACTTTGGCATAAATATTTGCAGTATGTTCTTTAAAATGTTCATCGGAACTTTTCCACCGCAAACGTAGTACATTCTCATTATTGAAAATCTGGAAAATGCAAAAGAGAAGAGGGAAGACGAGACAGTGTCCAGAATCTTGCCATCCAGACTGCCACAAACACTCCTCAGGCCTTTCGTATATTCTAGTTGATTTTCTTGTCTCTTATATTTATGTGTATATATATATATATATGTGGATGTACGTATATCAAAGACACACAGGCACATAGACGAAAAACCAGTGAGTATCGAAGAACTTAGAAAAAAACCCCTTAATTTCCTGCTCGTCTGTCTCTCCTCTGCATAGGTCCCCATTTAGGTCTCTATGGTTCTTCCCCTGTATTTACTCCACGCACCTAAATAATATGCTTTTCTTAAGACATCTTAGTTCTGCATTCTGGACACGATCTCCTGGCTTCTGGCGGTGGCGGATTTAGCTCACATACACTCCAGTGCCTTTCTCTCCATCTTCCCAACCTGCTGACCTCACCATTGGGAGTTAGAGTAATAGCCATGTCTCTTTCCCGCTAGGCTAAATCGTATAATGTTTTGCCTTTCCTGGAGTTAATAATCACCTTAATTTTTTAGTTTTGGAGTTTGCTATGGATTGACTGCCACACACACACAGTTTTGTGGTTTTTTCCTAAATCCTTAACAGGACTTCCCAACAAAATACTTTATAATGGCTTCTCCAAACACACAGACAACTCACCCAATCCATCGGTCCTGTGTTTCCCTGGGGTCCCCTGCCCTCTGGGGCCTGCCCCACTTGCCTGGGTGCACACATGGCTTCCTGTGATTTCGCTGCACTGCCCAGCTATGTTCCATTCTCTCTGTTCCTATTTTCTGAATTTTATATTAGATGTAAGCCCTCCTCTATTGATCCCCTAATTTTCTCTCCCTCCCCCTCGTTTTCCATCTCATTTTCTTTTGATTCAGCTTTCTGAAAGATTTAGTCAGCTTTATCTAATAAGCCTTCTATTGAATTTTTTATTTCGGTGACTACATTTTTACTTTGTATAAGCTCTTTCTTATTCTGTTTATTCTTCTTTGCCCTGCTAACTGACAGCATCCAAGCCTTGTTATGTGGATGCTGTACATCTCTCTGAGGATATTAATTAATACCTGTTGAAGTTTCATTCTGTTCATTGTACGGATTGCGTTTTCCCATTTTTTTTCTGATTGTTTTATTCATTTACTTATTCATCAAATATTTATTGAGTGCCTTTTATGTACTAACTATTGTTCTACGTGTTGGGGATATAGTGGTTAATAGGATAAAGTCCCCTGACCTTATGAAGATTATATTCTAGCAAGGGAGAATAATAAACAAATGAATGACATTAAGGCTGTGAATAAAAATAAAGCAGGACGAGAATGTTGTTTTAAATAGAGTAGCCTGGGAAAGCCTCTCTACCTGGGGCTTCTTTACTCTCCTGTCCGCCCCTTGCGTTGGGCTGAGTCAAAGCCTGGGCTCAGCTGGGCTTGTGGACCAGGGCGCCCTGTGTTACTTAATGTGACTTGGGCTTCCTCACAGCATGGCTATTGGGATCCAAGAGGGAATGTTTTGAGAGAGAGCTTTCCAGGAGACAGAGCATAGCGGCAAGACGTCTGTTGGTTACAGGAAAGTCACAAAGGCAAGCCCAGATTCAAGATCGAGAGAGATTAGACTCTCCCTCTCGATGGGTGAGTGGCAAGGTCACGCTATGGAGGGCATGAGACGGGAAGGGATGTGGCCATCTTTGGAAGACACGATTGTTGCATATTATGACTTGAGCTAGTTACTATTTCTCTATCCACCTAGCGTTTTTTGAAATTGTGTATCTTTGGCTCTTCCCTCTCTTGTTCTCTTTCCCTTATAATTGCTTCTTTATTATACCTTCGCAGCCTAGTTGGATGTGGGGAGAGGAAGACAAAAACGTGTGTTGTCAGTTGGTTGTTTCACAGATGAGTGGCTTCAGATAACCCACAGTGTAGATTGTTGAGAGTTGATTGCCAGGGACGGGGGAGGGGGGAACAACGACAGAGCTTAGGGATGGCTGAAGTGAAAGGTTTTCTTTTCCTTCTCCGCTCTTGGTTTCCATCTGAAGACAATAAGGCACACAGAGGTAAGGGGACTTTCCAGAATATTGCTCAGCTAACGGCAGAGCTGAGACTACATTTAGACCTGAGTTTCTCAAATTCTCTGGCTCATATTAAAAACAACAAATTTTAAAAAGGATCCCAGAACAAAGATCTAACTAAATATATAAATAACAGGGGCACCTGGGTGGCTCAGTTGATTGAGTGTCAGACTCTTGATTTCAGCTCAGGTCAGGATCTTGCAGTTCATAGGACCAAGCCCCGCATCAGACTCTGCACTGACAGTGCAGAGTCTGCTTGGGATTCTCTGTCTCCCCGTCTTTCTCTGCCCTTCCCCCACACTCTTTCTTTTTCTTTCAAAATAAATAAACATTAAAAAAACTCCTCATGAATAAAATTGCGTTTTAAAAAACCCAAGTAGGGGCACCTGGGTGGCTTAGTTGATTAAGTGTCCGACTTCAGCTCAGGTCATGATCTCACAGTTTGTGAGTTCAAGCCCAAGCTGAGCTAACAGCACAGAGCCTGGAGTACAGTTTGAATTCTGTATCTCCTCTCTCTGCCCCTCCCCTGTTCCCACTCTGTCTCCTTCTCTCTCTCAAAAATAAATAAACATAAAAAATTTTTTAACCCAAATAACAACAAACAAAACATATTCAGAGGTCCCAGAAACTTAAGTGAGTCTGAGTTAAAGTAAAACAACATTTCTGCCAGACTCCTCTGAGGGGTTCATATTTTAAAGTATGTCAGGAATCACCAAGGATAGAGAAATGACAAATGTGCTGGAGAAAGGGAGTAGGGGGCTGATTTTCCAAATTTCTGGGATCATTTTTGTTAAGTTGTCTCTGGGACTGGTGTGTCATAGACTAGCTCATGCAGACCACACTTATTTAAATGCATTCACAGGTGGCTCTCAGAACATTCCAAATCCCTTTTCCCATCTTGTAACTGCATTACCCAAATGAGCTACTTGTTTCTCCACTTGACGACCGCCAGAGATGTGCACGGCCCAGAGAGACGGTCGGCAGATACATATGGTTGAAGGAGTTTGCAGACTTAATGACCGCTGTAACTGTGGTGAGTAACTAGACAGGCTCAGCCTATTGAGCAGTTTAAGAGCATTTCATTCATACCTGTGAGGCTTTGAGGAGATTCTTCCACATATAATTTTTTTTCAGGATCCCAGCTTTCATTTTATTTTATTGTTTTTTTTTTTTTTTTTTTTTGAGAGAGAGAGAGCTGGGGAGGGGCAGAGAGAGAGGGAGGCAGAATCAGAAGCAGGCTGCAGGCTCTGAGCGGTCAGCACAGATCCTGACATGGGGCTCGAACTCATGAACTGGGAGATCATTGCTTAACTGACTGAGCCACCTAGGTGCCCCACAGGATCCCAGCTTTCACTGCCCATGGGTAATGGGCTTCAGAAAACCACTGTGTTAATGATTGCTGTGGTTTGTGTGATTAAGTTGCTTTTTCCGCTGAGCATTCAAGGTCATTTCACTTATGACCACCAGATGGCAGAGTACTGTCATGCTATGATGCTTGGACTTTTCTCTGCCCAAGGTCTGTCCAGAGTAGTTGTGGAGGGGTGCCTTTGAGGAACAGTTGTATATTTGGAACACTTTGGATATTATGTTCTATCTGGTTTCTTAAAAGATATTTTATTTTATTCTTTTTGAGAGAGAGAGACAGAGCGCGAGTGGGGAAGGGGAAGAGAGAGAGGGAGACACAGAATCTGAAATAGACTCCGGGTCCCGATCTGCCTGCACAGAGCCTGATGCAGGGCTGGAACTCACAAACTGAGATCATGACCTGAGCCAAAGTCGGACATTTAACCGGCTGAGCCACCCGGGCGCCCCAAGTTCTATCTTGTTTTAATGACGCCTGGACCCATTCCTGACTAAGCTGGTTCTGAGAGCAGAAAAACTGAGCCATAAACAGACTTCTATAAAATGTCCTTCTTCATGTCTTAGTGACTGGTCAGCTCCCACTATTTCCTTGCTGGTATTTGTTGTTTCAAGTGGGTTTTCAGAGGGCTACAACAGCATTTTTTAAACTGGAAAAGTAAATTAATACATTTGTCACATTTTAACACTCCTCCAATTCGGACAGCACAAAGCAGGCCAGAAGGACATAGAATCACCTCTACTTTTTGTATTTGGCTTTCAGGAACAAAGATATTATTACAGATTTTTATGGGTGCAGGCTAGTTTCTGCTTTTCTAGTCCAAGACAGGATTAACTTTTTCATAGGAGATGAGGATTAAGAGATGCCTAAGATTCAGGAGAGATGGGGCCCCTGCGGGAAGGAGAGATGTCCTCACAGGCAACCCAGACCCGCCTGGCTGGAACGCTCGTGATTCTGGGGTCCCTGATGAGGGAGGGAGTCCTCAGGAGGCCTTGAACCTTATAACCTGAGGAAAACTTAAATATCACTATATTTACCACCAATCTGCCAGACATTCACCTTAAACTGGTCCTCGTGCACATGGCCCTGGTATTGGTGTGCGTGGATGTGGGGGACTAAAGGCAAAACTTCATTTCCCTTCCTCCCTTTTCCTCCATCGTTTCTGTGCCGCACCGAGGTTTGGGGGCAGCAGCCCTCCGTCTCTGTGGCCACATCTGGAAACACGGGCGCACTGCGGCTCATTAAGGGCTCTGTCTGGCGGCCGGCAAGTGGGAGGTGAAGGGAGTCGCTATCCACTGTCTCAGGACGTGACCCTCTTAGCATCTGATCAGCAGCCCGTGAAGGAGCCCTGGCTCGGGCTCCGAGAGGCACGTCACGCAGAGCGTGTGCTCTGGGGAAGGACAGGGCGGCCAGGGCTCTCCACAGTGCGATGGCACTTTGTGTCACTGCACGTTCACCAGCATCTGCTCTCTCCTGGTGGCCAGGGCCACGGACTCCTGCCAGGACAGTGCTGCGAGGGTGCACTGCTGCCCCCTCCACCACCCCCACGGCCCTCGGCCTCCAGCTCCTCTTCAGCTTCTCCGTCTCACTGGGAGGGCTGTAGGCTCATCTGTCTCCTGCCCTTGACCCTGGCAATGAGGAGGCATGTCCCATAACTCATGGGCTGCACCTGTGTCCTCACCAGGCACACAGCCGTCCCCACAGTGGTCTGAGGCCACGTGCTGATGAGAACGTCTCCTTTAGTTTGAGCTCTGGGTGAGAAGCTGGAAGGAGAATCAGGGTGCCCTTCCCCAAGGTCTCTCCTTCCCTGTAATTCTAGGTTTCTGCTGTGTTTTGAGACCCTTGAATCATTGAGGTCAAGAGAGTGAAAAAGCATTACGATTATTTATTGTCAAAATTGCCATCTGTCTGATTCTCTGCTGACACCCGGGCCCCTCATCAATCTCTATGAAAATCAGATTACCACTGCTTATGAAAAATAAAGTGCTTTCATGGAAGAGTCATACAAAGATGCAGTTTGGGGTGACCCCTCCTTGGTACCTGAAACTGTCAAGAGGACAGACAAAAAGCAAGTTGTCCCAAAGCATGTGGGCACGAGGCGGGTTAAGCTGGAAAACGGTTCTTGTGGAAGGGGAGGGGCTTTGTTTGGGGGCTGGGATTACACACCAACTTTGTTTTTGGATATCGTGTCTCCCCCTGCAAAATACATTGGTTATACTTTGCTCCACATCAGAGCCTTTTTTTAAAAGCCTGGCTACAAAGAATCATAACAAAAATCTATAAGCACTGGCTTTTATATATTTCACTTTTATTGAATTCCTTTTAGTGTAAAAGTAGCCTATTTTGTGGTGTTCGGTACAGTGTCCATCTACAGAGAGAAGACGCTGAGCGGGAGCTGAGAGGCAGAGGCAGATAAGGGAGGGAGGAGGCAGGGCTGGTGGAGGGGAGAGATTATTACATTCTGAGCTGGGGCCACGCCTGCACCTCTCATTTCCTATTGTGCTCCCTCTGTGCGGCTGTGGTTTTCTAGAGGAAGAGGTGATTTTCTGATGGGGCTGAAGGGTGTCTTCTAAGTTTCATCTCTGTTTTTTGTTTTTTTAATCACAACTGTTTATTAATCAAGTAAATGACAAATGACGGCTCAGAACGATCATAGCATCAAAGAAACTCTGGTTTCTTTTGGATAAAACCCTCATTTCCTCATCGTTTGCTCAGAAACCCAAGTGTGGAATCCAATTGGGAATGCGTGTCAGAGGATGACTTATTTAAAGTTTAGCTTCGTGTCCTATTTCAATGGGAAGAGGTTTTACAGCCGTTGGTCGGTCTCTGGGTCCCAAGCTTTCTGAGTCTCGGGTTGTCCTTGTCCTTCATCCACTGCTGGCACGGTCACGGCTACATGTGCCGAAGGTGTTTCCCCAGATCACTTGGTGTTAGGGACAAGTGTGACAGCTTGTGTCCACGGGCGTCTCGAAGTCACTATGTAGGCTGTTTGTGAGCTCCACACGCACGCAGGCCAAGCCCGGGGCCGTGTGAATCGTGCTGCGGGGGGCGGGTGGGAGCGTGTGGTGGGCCAGGACCCAGCAGGACACCCGACCCTCCCTCAAAGCACCCCAGCACTCTGCCCACCGATGGCTTCTTTACCCCCTCTTATTTTTGGCTGGCTTTCCGCCCCATGAGTGCTCCCTGGCTAGTTTGTGTGCATTTGGGGAGCGAGCTCCCACAGAACCTGGGGTGTGGTCCTTCTCAGAGAATGTGAGTTGATGGGCGCAAAGGCGCTGCCATGGTGCCTGGCGTAGTGGGAGACACGGGGCAGTGAGTTCTGGCCCTAACGGCCTGCTCCCGGCTGGTCTGGCTTGAATGGCTCTGTTCTACAGATGGAGAAACAGAGGCAGGGTTTTCCTTGAGGTCAAAGGGTCTGCCGGGGGCTTGCCTTAGTGGAGGCACACCGCAGCGGACTCAGGAAAAAGCAGTGAGGTACCTCTTCCCCAACCACAAAGCCCCACACCCTTGGCTGCTCTGGGCCGACAACCAGTCTGCTTTCTGCCACCTGGATCCCTTTCTGGGCGGACTCCCAGTGCCCCCTGCAGAAAGGGCAGGCTGCTTATGACTGGAATCTGCTGCAGGCGTTTACGCCCTTCGGGAGGGGCCCATAAGCAGGAGGACCATGCCTATGCCCGCTGGGCAGGGTGGCGATGCCTTCTCACCGCCAGAACACACGTGTCACACCGTCTCATGGGGAGCTCCCTAAATTGATATTTTGGTACAACCCGTTTCCAGCGCTTCTACATTAGTTCATTATCACTTAGGAAATTACCTGTTCTCAATTATCCTGACAACTCATATGCTCGTAGTCCTAGATTTTCTGTTTAAGTCTCCTAGTGTTTTTCTTTTTTTTTTTTTTAATTCATCAGGATGTCTGTTCAATAGCTCTTGCGCCTTTTTCCTTCTCTCCCCGCACCTAGTCACTTTTCAGGATGAGGTGTTATCTTTCTCACACAAGCAGCAATTGGCTGCAAATAGGCCCTATTGGATCCTTCACTTGCTAAGCCAAACCCCCCAGCCCCACCGTTCTCTTCAGAGGAAAACACCCTATAAGGGGAGGCAGAGGAGAGACAAAACCCAAGAAACCCAAGAAGTATTACATTTTGGTGAGTTCTTTCCCAAAGTCTTGGTTTTCCTGAATACTATAGACTTAGCCCAGCCCCCTTTTGTCAAAATATTGCTTAAAATACTGTGTAGCCAGTGTTAAAACACTACTTAACTATTTCATCAGGAGGATGAAATGATACATGAGATATTACGTTAAAAAACTTGTCGCAGATGAATACAGCTGACAGTCTTACCTACATATTCCGATGAGGCCCAGAGGAGGAACCAGAAGCCCCTTCAGAGAACTAAGTTAAGTTGATCAAGTATGGAGTGGTTGTGGAAGATTAAAAGGCGGCCTTCACCCGTCTCTGCAACCCGTGGAGGAGTGTCCTTTATCTCGCCCTCCATGCTGCCCTCTGGGCTCAGATCCTTGCACTGGCTTTGGCCAATGGAGTGGTAACAAATGTGATACCACCAGATGATGGACAAGGCTTGAATCTCTGTGACTCCTCTGCCACCACCAGGAACACAGGGCCAGGCCAGCCTGCTGCAGAAAAGAGACATGGACCTCAAGCAACATGACCCTAGGTGATCCAGTGTAGATGAGCCAACCCCTAGTTGAACCTCAAATACACAAGTTGGGCTTCCAGATGAAACCAATGAACCTCACACATGTGTGAGACACAAATGGCTGTTTTGCATGGCCCCGAGACATTGTGGTTGGTTGCTTTAGGACTGTAGTCATACAATGGACTACATGTTTCTGTTAGCGGCTCCCTCCCCATATGTTGATGCCCTAACCCCCAATGTGCTGGTATTTGGAGAGGAAACATTTGGTAGTAATTAGGATTAGATGAGATCCTCAGGGTGGGGCTTGGTCTGATGGGATTAGTAGCTTCTAAGAAGAGACACCAAAGACCCCTTCTCCCTATCTCTCTGTCCCTCTCCCTCCCCTTTACACACTGAGGAGGGGCCATGTGAGGACACGGGAAGAAGGCAGCCACCTCAAGCCAAGAAGAGTGTGCTCACCAGCAATTCAATATGGCGGCACCTTGATTCCGGACTTCCAGCCTCTGCTAGTAAAACCGTGGGAAAATAAATGTCTGTTGTTTCAGCCACCCGGCCTGTGGTACAGAGCGTGAGCAAACTACGGCGGGTAGCAGCAGAGAGCACTGATACAGGGAAGGCTAACCAGGTCCTGGGCACTTGAGTCCAAATCTCTTCTATGTTTTATGCAGGCCCTCTTACCTTTTTCGTGAACGTGCAGATGAAAGCTTGGAAGTTCTGTCATCCCTTCACCTTCCAGGTGCTTCTTCTGGTGCCCTCTCCTTGTTCAGGGGCTGCGGTCGGGGCTAGCTGGCACCAGCCTGAGACGGCTTGGGGGCCAACACCCATGCTCTCATGAGCCCCGGCCTCCTGCCTGCTGATGAGCGATCTGGTTGCCAGGTGTAATGAGCCCACTATGCTGCCGCAAACCCTGTTTTCAGCTCAAAATCGTCAGCTTTCTTCCCTTTGTTGGTTTCACATAAAAACAGAAGGAGAAAGCTTGAGATGTAGTTACGGTGTTTTCTGATTTCTTTCCCTAACAGGTAGATACATTTTTCTGGGGAAGGTCCTATTAAAACATAACTAAAACTGATGTTGGAGAATGGAAATAATTTGGTAGAAACTGTAAGAAATGATCAGAGCAAAGAACTCCCTGAGGAGCTAACTTTAAACTTTAGGCATCACGGTATTTTTAGTGTTCACTAAGCTTAGGATTTGTAAAAGGAGATGGTTCCTGTCTGAGTTTGGATAAAGAGGTCTGCTATCAAGCTAAAAATTTAGCCTTATTTATAGCCCATTTGAAAAACATGAAATTCCGTACTGTACTTTGCAGATTATGCATATACACACGTGTGCTCTTATAGATTATACAATTATATTCATTCCATTATTCAGTATATCCTAAATGATGATTTCCAATATATATAAAATCTAAACCACATTAAAATATAAATAGTGAGTGGAATTGAGGGTAAAAAAACTATGTCATACCCACAGCCTTTAGGGCTAGTTCAGATTTTGCTACTGGTTACCCTGGACAATAGGCTGGTCAAAAGGAGAAGGTCAAAAGTTTGTTTCTGGGACACCTAGATGGCTCCGTAGGTGAAGGTTCTGACTCGGTCTCAGGTCATGATCTCATAGTTCATGAGTTTGAGCCCCGCCTTGGGTTCTGTGGTGTCAGCTCTGAGCCTGCTTTGGATCTTTTGTCCCCCTCTCTCTGCCTCTTCCACTTCCCAGCATGCGCACACGCTCTCTCTCTCTCTTTCTCTCTCTCTCTCAAAAATAAATAAACATTAAAAAAAAGAAGTTTGTTATTCTTTGTTGAATGTATTTATGCCACTCTTTCCCCCAAAAGAAATAAGATGGTTGGTTTAGTTTTCTCTCGGGAGTTTGCAGAAGAAATGGGGCCCAAGAAGAAGCAGATTATTGAGACTAGAGGTGAAGGTTGGAGGCCATGAAAGGCAGCTGGGTGACCCGAACCATCCTGTGCTACTCAGACTCAGATGAAAGCACTTTCAGCTACGGATTCCTTTAATCACCACCACCTCCCATCATGAGGAGGAGAGGCGGACTCTTCCCTGGGACAGACTGGGGAGGGGCCTTCTGGAAGCTTCGCAATAGTCAACAGAAAACTCTTTCATGCTTTGAGCCCACTTGAGTAGGAGCCGTGGGGCTCCACCTTCGATGAGCCTGACCTTAGACACAGGGCAAGGCAGCAGCTGTTAAAGCAGGAATATCTGAGCTGGGAGTGGGCCTCTCTGTGAAATTTGTGTATCTCCTCAAACATGAGAAATAATACAATGATTTAGTCACACAGGGAATCCATTAGACCTGGCAATTTAATTTCTACTTCCTTAAGATCCTTTCTTGAGGGCACGAGTGTCTTCATCGTTAGCATAATAGATCTGATTAGATTCCCTAGGGATTCCTGACTTGTTCTTTGGGCGATTTTAAGAAGGTGATTTAAAAAAAAATGTCAGTCTTTTCTGAAAAGAAAATAGGTTATGAGCCTTGATCACTTATCATTTCAGATTAACATTGAAATGCTAGAGGTTGGAGACCTGTCAAATGGGGCAGCAGAAAATATGGTTATCTCCAAACAGGGGAAGTGCAGATTAACAAATTTCATATCCAATAATATTTATTGAGCGTTTGCTTTGCTAAACTGAAAATTCTCCATTCTGAGTCAGTGAGTATTCAAAGCTTCACAGAATAAATCTGTATTAAATGAAAAATAAATCAATTGTCACGGTCGTATTGCCCAGAAAATTTACAGCTGAAATAAGACAGAGAAAGTGACCCCGCCTTTCTCCTTCCCTCTGCCTCCCCCCTCACTTCACACCGGCCCGGGAGCCCCCCACCCCCGGCGCCCGGTTCGCTCAGGATTAGCCGGCACACGGGAACAGGGTGCTGTGGGCTCACGCCTAACCTGGCTGGTTTTGTTTCATCAGGATCGGTTCAGACGCTGTATGTCAGCAGCGGAGGCCGCATGGTGGCATCCAGCCCTCGCCTGGGCTCCTCTCTCTGCTGCCTTTCTTCGCAACCCGCACCAGAAAATCTAACCACAGTATTTGGTTTCCCAAGTGCTTTAATTAATTCCATTTAAAACTTAAAAGAAGAGGTCTTACAGGATTTTTGGCAGTAGCACCCTCACTCACATTGCAAAGGGAAAAAAAGTTTCTTTCTTTCTTTTTAAAAAAAATCCATTGATTTCATTCATTCATTCATTATTTTAAAATTTTAGGGGCACCTGGGTGGCTCAGTCGGTTGAGCGTCCGGCTTTGGCTCAGGTTATGATCTCACTGTTCCTGAGTTCAAGCCCCGCGTCGGGCTCTGTGCTGACAGCTAGCTCAGAGCCTGGAGCCTGTCTTTGGAATCTGTATCTCCCTCTCTCTCTGACCCTGCCCTGCTCTCTCTGACCCTCCCCTACTCTCGCTGTCTCTCTCTCTCAAAAATAAATTAAAAAATTAAAAAAATATAATGTTTATTTTATTTATTTTGAGGTGGGGGAGGGGAGCGGAGGGAGGGAGAGAGAGAGAGAGAGAGAGAGAGAGAGAGAGAGATTCTCAAGCAGGCTCCACCCCCAGCGAGGAGCCCAGCACAGCCCTGCATCTCAGGACTGAGATTGTGACCTGAGCCCAAGTCAAGAGTCCGATGCTTAACCAACTGAGCCACCCAGACACCTCAAAACGATTATTTCTGGTTGTGTGGTTTGGGGTGGGTGACATTTTATTTTAATAATAAAAAAATTGTCTTACCAGTAGCCACTGGCTGGAGACTTAAGGGATTTGCTAGCAAGGGTCCCAAGGTGTGGGGGTAGGATTTGGACTCTCTGTCCTTGACCACAGGTGGTCCCACAGGCAAATACTCTTTCCCACTTTTCTCCAGTCTTTCCAGATGGAGCCCGGAGTGGGGAGGGGGTAGGGGGGTGGGGGGGTGGCTTTTCAAGATCCATTCTAGCTCTACAATGATGTCAGTGGAACTGTTTTTGTAATCAAAAGCTGACCTAGCATCTCCTAGGGGGAAGGCAGAGGCAGACTGAGTTTCTGATGGGGAGCTGTCCTGTGTAAGCCCCAAGGCTCCCGGCGCTCTTCCTCCTCAGGTGCCCCTGCCTTCCAAGGCGGAATCTGGAAGAATGATGCAAACTCTCGGGGTGTCCCTGTGAAACTTAGCTCTTGCCTTTTGTATCCCGTGGGTCCCACAAGACTTCACAAATTTGAGGTCATGGCACAATCGTCTTGCTCATTCTGTCACCGTGGCTGAGCGTTTCAGGCCAAATCAGCAGGGAAATAAGAATTGTTTGAGCCTATTGGGAAGAGTTTGGGGGAAAAATGAATTTCTCCCTCCCACCCTGCCCTGCAATTGCTGAAGGTTGAGCCAGTGAGACAGTCTAGCTGCTAGTGACGTACTCATCCAAAGGGAGTTATTTAAGCTCCAGCTCCCACCTCCGATAGAGACTGATCTTGTCAAATTACTGTTTGGCACGTACAGCAGTTCTCTTCATGTTTTATAGGTAACAGTGCCTGGGAGTTAGTCTAAAAAACTGGCTGAAGTGGAGGAGTTAAAAAAAAATGTTACATGCATGCCATTAAACATTTGTTATAACTTAAATATAAAATATATTGGGGCACCTGAATGGCTCAGTTGTATGGGTGTCTACTCCTGATTTTGGCTTAGGTCGTGATCTCACAGTTTGTGAGATTGACCCCACTTCAGGCTCTGTGCACAGAGCCTGCTTAGGATTCTCTCTCTCTCTCTCTCTCTCTCTCCTCCTCCTCCCCCCACATGCACTCTCTCAAAATAAATAAGTAAATTAAAAAAATATATAAAATATACACCATATTTCATGGATGCTAAGATGCACACTTTCTTTTTTACATTAACATCTCTGAAATCCGGAATGGGTTGTAATTGCTGTCGTCCAGGCACACTCAGGATGCCCCTGTCATTGCCATCACGAGCATGTCCATCTGCTCTGCCCAATGGCACTGCTGGGCGCCCGCAGGGCCTCAGTGTCCTCCACCACACCCCATGTGAGGGCTCTTTGAGGAAGGAATAGGGGTCCTGGCTGTTCTTGGCAAACATTCCTTTGACACTGTCCAGTAAGACCAAGAAAGGGACAGCATTAAACTTGCAGATTATGTGTCAGGGGCTGGGCACAACTGCAGGGCACTCTTTCTAGAAATGCTGCTTTGTCACCACCTTGATGGCACTGGCGGAGGCACTGAATCCATAGACACAGACTTCTATGACTCTAGAAAGAAAATGATGTATGCATCAGACTCTGCATGTCAAGAAGTTTAACCAATTAATTTTCACACATATGTATATTTTATGTTTTATTATTTTCTAAACATTTATTTATTTTGAGAGAGAGAGAGATGGGGGAGAGAGAGAGAGAACGTGTTGGGGAGGGGCAGAGAGAGAGGGAGAGACAAAGAATCCCAAAGAGGCTCTGCACTATCAGTGGGCTCCATCCCACGAGTGGTGAGATCAAGATTTGAGCTGAAATCAAGAGTAGGAGACCTACCTGACTGAGCCACCCAGGCACCCCATGTGTGGATATTTGATACACACAAGACTGACAAACAACAAAAATCAATGACATCTCTGTCTACTTTTTTCAAGAAGTATAAAATAAAAATTCTAAGTGATAAGAAGGCTTTGATTATACTTTTGGCTATATTTTTTCTCTCTTCGTGGTATATATAAACTAATGCATATCTTATAATCAATGGTATCTTAGATTTGATGAAATACAGTAAGCATAAGTTTATTCTCCATTCTTTATTGCATGAGCAATTTTCTTTGAACATAGCTTGGTGTGCCCTATTGTCTTTCTTGCATCTTTTCTCTTCTTTTAAGATATTTTTTAAACGTAATCTCTACACCCAACATGGGGTTTGAACCTACAACCCTGCGATCGAGTCTCAGGCTCCACTGACAGAACCAGCCAGGCATCCTGGCTTTCTTGCATCTTCTATAATTAACCATTGCAACATCTTTAAAGTGGAGTAAGAACTAAAAGATGGTTAGGAAGAGCAGAATTCAGGAATACTTAGGAGGTAAGATTGGATGTATGGGTTTAAAGGGAGAAGGAGAAATAATGGTTCCTTGCTTTCTGGTCAAAGGGGTTGACAAATTATGACCCATGGGCCAAATCTGGGAGGCACTTTTTTTTTTAAATAAAGCTTAATTGGAACACTGCCACCCGGTTCCTTAATGTGTTGTTGAAGGTTGCTTTCAGGCTACAACAGAATTGAGTAGTTATGACAGATACCATACGGCCTAAGGCCTAAAGTATTTATTACGTGGACCTTTACAGACAGAGATTGCCTACCTCTGGACTAGGGGAGGGTGTCATCCTCGAATTCCTATAAAGGACAGGAGACGAAGAACAGATTTATAGAGAGAGGTGGTTGGTTTGCTTCTCTTACAGATGGGCCTACGGATAAGTGAACAATGTCTTTGTTTAATGAGAAATCTCAAACTCAGTAAAGCAAAGAACTGAACTGAAGGCAAAGATATGTTGAATGGTCCGCAAGCAGAGTGTTAATGCAGAGACAGATACTTTTGGCTCTGGTCCTGAACTAGAAGCATGAGAGAGAGAACACCTGGTATCAAAGAGTTGCATTCTCAGCCCCTATGAGGCATACAGTGTACCAGAAACAAACCCAGAGCACTTTCTGCAGGAGGACTGGAGGCAGAAGTGGACCGAGTTGTGCAGATGTGGGAACTGGGAACCCAGCTTAGGATCGGCAGCTCTGTGGCGTGGCCGGTGCCAGCGGTGTGCTTACCAGGGCTCTCCAATCAAACGTTATCTTGATGAATGTGATCTAATCAACACCCAGAAAATTAGATCTGAAAGTTCATTTCATAGATACTTACTTTATCCTCTGAAGGTGAAATCAGACGCTGTATTTTGAGTTGGTTTTACTTGGAGCCTGGAAAAAAGTAAAGCTAAAAAAGCAATGTGAGAAAGCAATTTGTAAGAAGCAAAGTGATCAGTTTAAATGACTCCTTTGCTTTCTGGGCCTTCGGGGTTAGGGTGTGGGAGTGGATTTTATGCATAACAAAAGGTCAGTCATTTCTGGGCTCCAGAAGGATTACAGAGTTGTCTGATGACGTCAGCCTCTTGGGTTCCTGCTGACCAAGGCCTTAACATCACAGAAAGTGGCAAGGTCTAGGGGAAAAGCAAGCGATGGGGTGGGGGGGAGGGAGGGGGAGTGGAGGAGGAGTTGGGGTGGGTGATTGGGGTGGGGTGGGGGTTGGAAACACCAGGTTTTAATCCTAGTTTGGAAATCGCTTGGAATGTCCGGGGAGGAGAGGCCATTTGGAAAACTAAATAAACTGGCAATTGAAATTCATTAGACAACTTGAGTGAGTTCTGATCAAACAGAGTAGAATTACCTGCATTGTGAAAAATCAAAGAATTCCAGGAAAAAAGAAAACACAGATGAGATAAAGAGATCAACATTAGCCCTCTTCTGGGAAGACTCGCTGGGATATTAATAACCAGCTTGAGCTTTTGATTTTTGTGACTGCCTCTGAAATGAACAATCTGTTCACTGTGGGATAAGGATTTGCCAAACCGAGTTCACCAATTCACCCCAGATAAGTGGCTCCGCACTCCTTGAGGCTCTCTGCTGCCAGGCCAGGCCCTGGGTGGGGGGGGGGTCTGGAGCGACATCCCAGGGGCCCGAGTTCTCTGCAGTTTTGGATAAGGATGGAGGCGCTGGGGGGAGTGAGGTGACTGCTGGGCTCACAGTCAGGGTCCCACGCAGCTATGGGCTCCGTCAACACAGCGTTTATTTCTCAGGGCTCGGCCTCCAAAGACAGTTCCAAATATTTGTAATGGGAAGGAGACAGAAAGGAAAGGAAGCCCTTAGGCCAGCCATCCTTGTTAGACTAATAGGCGGCTGGAATTGCCTCTTCAAGGTGACCTTTGGACACAGCTCTACGGCAGTGGGGAGAAATTCCGAGGTGCCCGGCAGCCCCCGTTTCTGTGTGTATGCATGGCATGTTGGCTGGCAATTACTGAGCAAGGGAAAGGATTGCATTATTAATATATGAATTATTAATTATTATAATTGCATTTGTCATTTATTGAGCACCAGCCACGCACTAGAAGCTGAGCAGACCTTAAGAGTCCCTGCCCAGTGGGGGGTGACTGAGGTAATTACACTTGAAATAGCTGCAATCACAGGCTCACAGAAGAACTTGTGGCGTTGTCTCGCGGAGCCAGAGGTGTGACTCCTGTTCTTTTACTCTCCCTGGATCCATACAAGAATTCTTTGATTTGTTGATGTAAAGATGGGGGATGAGATCCCGATCAGGATGAAAGATGCTGCAGCAGGTTATTTTAATTAGTATTTATTATGTCTTCCTACTGGCAGTAAACCAAGTGAGAAAATGCTTCCGGGATGAAACCTGCGCCATGCTTTCCTTGCCCGCCACACCCCTACCCCCGCCCAGCCCCCGTCAGCCGTCTTTTGAATGAGGGCTGATGGTCAGGAAGGGAAGTCCACACGAGGGTGGAGGGAACAAGTCTGCCCTGTTGAGAAATCCCTCTGGGCTTCCTAAGTCACAAGCATCCTCGTATTTGCATGGTTACGGGCAGCACACTTAAATATTTAATTTTTCACACTTAATATGCAGTCCTCAGATGTTACGGTTGGAAATAATTTTAGAAATCATCTTGTCCAAACTTCTCATTTTGCAGATTAAAAAAAATTTTTTTAATCTTTGTTTTTGAGAAAGAGAGAGAGGAGTGAGAGGAGGGGAGGAACAGAGAGAGGGAGACCCAGAATCTGAGGCAGGCTCTGGGCTGAGTTGTCAGTGTAGGGCCCAACGTGAGGATCGAACTTGCAAACGTCGAGATCATTACTTGAGCCGAAGTTGGACACTGAACCACCCAGGTGCCCCTCATTTTGCGGATTTAGAAAATGAGTTTCCAGATGTCCCACAATCTGCCCGAGGTTATATGTTTAAGGAAGAGCTTGACTGGGAAGGGCAGGAGATGAGGTGAGGTGGTCAAGCCCAGGTCAGGGACCCCTGCTGCTGGGCCTTGTTCTACTTTCTTTAAAGAAAAAGCTGCTGTGGTACTGGATCCAGGAATCGGAAAGGAGAAAAATCAAATTTTAGCCATGAGGCGCATTGTAGGAGTTTTCCAAGCAGTTCCTTTTCGGTGACTCCTTTTCCTGCTTTTGCTCCGTTCACCAAACAAAAAGCTCCATGCAGTGATTCTCCACCAGGGGGAGAGAGAGTGCCTCCAAGTCCGTCCTCAGGCAGCAAACCCGGAGTAGGGCCAGGGGGAAGGGCTGGTGAAGGCATTTCCATCTCTACCCCATTCAGGTGGCATCTGCCCGTCCAGAAAAGCAGGCTCTCAGCTCAATATGGCGGGAAGATGGTCAGGACCGTGGTTGTCAGGGCTCTCTGGTGTGACTCCCTCAAGATGGCAACTTTGGCAGTGTTCCCGAAAGGCTCAGGGAAGCCCATGAAATCCAGCAACGTTCGGTCTGGACTTCTGCAAATCATTGGCCCCCAACTGCAAAATGTCGCAAACTTGATACGTCAGAGGCTGCATTTGTGTTTTGGTACAGATGTGGGTGGGGATGATGTCTGCCGGCTTCACCTCCTTCCCAGGCTCCCCTTGACGGGCATGCAGGAAAGACTGCCAGGTGATCATCGTCACCTGAGGGGTGTTTTCCTGAAACGTCCAGCAGTGTAGATACCGTATTCCCATGAGTCTTAATAAGCACTCTGCTGGGAATGGTGGACATTTACCTCTTTTCTCTTCCTAAAGGACTGTAGTGGGGCCTTTTAATAAAACGTATGCAGCCTTCAATGAATGAGTTATTTATGACAATGACAATGATAACACGGGAATATTACCTACAGTGGGGCCTCGCCATTCATTTCTGGGAGCACTCTGCATGTTTCCAGACTCTGTCTTCCTGGTAAAGAATCTCTGTGTTAAGCTGCTCATGTAACCTGGAAATATTTATGGTGGAGGTTCAGATCCGAAATCAAGCCTCTGATTTCTTTGCACTTGAGTACTAATGGGATTTTAAAATCTCAGCTAGCCCGAACACCGGGTTCATGTCTGCCATTTTGAATGTTTGCTTCTTTACGCACATTGTGACTCATCACCAACACCGGCTAAGACTCTCCTAAAACGGGTGTGTAAATGATCACGTTCTCATCTATTTTTGTAAATGCTCTGGCATTCATACCACATATACATTTTATTGAATTTCCCCCGTATTATGGCTTTTCCACTGGGGATTAAGAGGCTAATGCAGAGCCATGTGATTACAGGAAGATGTGTGAACAGGGGTGCCATTCTATAAGGTCCGCTGGGCCCCAACAAGGAATCCATATGTTTCCATTTCCCTAATAGGCAGAGAAAATAAAAAACAAAGAGGCCTAGAGACACGCACCTGCATGAGCAGCAGAGCAGAAGTAACCTATAAACACATGAAAAGCAGCTCTCCAACAATTCCATCTGCATTTTATTGAAAGAAACCTTTGAAAAGGAGAGAGAGAAGGTACAATTTATAAGAACCGTAGTATAAATCCTGCCACAGTGCCAATTGCTAAAAGCATTGGAGCCTGGGAAGGAGGGAGAAATCCATTCATTCATTGCCCCCAGAAAATAGACATCCAGGCCAGCGGCATACCTCATGCGCCCCGAGGGATTTACACCTCTGACTGACTGATTACATGAATCACCTTGGATTGATTGCTTCTATATAGAATGTTCCTTTATAGCGTATATGCTTTCTCATTGCAGACCTCGGCTCAATTCCATTCTGCGAAGCCACTTTGGGACACTTTGCATGAGAGATGCGGGAGAAGGGAATGCTTTGTTTGTTGGTTTCTCTGGTACATTTCAAGACTGATTTACTCTTAAGCTGGGTGCAGAGGGAAATTCCATCATTCCCACATCAAGCGAGTCCCAAATCAAGCGGCCTCCTCCCGGTTTCTGCAAAGGAGCCTGCATTTTTCTCTTTCCCATATTGTTGTTGCCCTTAAAAAAAAAACACCTCACGGGCACACAGGTATCTTTTTTCTTTCTCTCCTCTCCTTTCTCTTTCTTTCCATGGGAAAATAATTTTGTTCATCCGACGCATCCTTTAGTGTGGTTGGTATTAATGGTGTGCTCAGGGAAGGTGGGTTTCAAGGTTTACATTTCTCTCTCTGCATCTCCTTTGCCTAGCTCTTTCTGCAACATCGGGAGTCTCTTTGGGGGCTGTCCACCTATTTCAGCCTTCTATGGGTCTTGATAACTTTTGCAGTAGTTCTTTTGCTAGGTGTCGTCCATAGTCCTGGTGAATGTGCTCAGGCCACCGGAAACGTCTTTGGAAAGCCTCTTCAGATCTGAACTGGCCGTACTGGACCGAGGATTTGAGAGAAACTAGGGTTGGGGGATGTTTCCTGGTGTCTCCAGCAGAACACCTCCGACGGAGCACCGCCCCCCAATTCTGTGGTCTCCAGCCGCTCTCCCTGGAATGTTTATGTCCGTAACGTGCACTAGGGGGCGCTCCAGGCCCGCGCACCGGAGGGAGGACGCCGGAACCGCGAGGCAGCTTTGCAAAGCAGCGCGCTGTGCCCAGCCGCGACCCATCCACCACCGCAGCCAGCACCCCTACCCGCGCAGTCTGTGTCTGGGTGTCTCAGGTGCGAGCTTCTTTCCACCCACCTTCCTCATACTCTCACCCATGCGGACCTGCCAGGATCCCTGCCGGGATGGATGGAGGAGCGGTGGGGTGGAGCTGGCATGAAGCATTTTAGCAATGCTGCTGGTCATGCTCTGCACCTGAAGAACCCCTCTCCGGTCCGTTTACCAACGTGTTCGTGATAACACTTCCCCCGCTTCCAGTGACTTATTTTGACAGTAAGAAGTAGTTACAGTTTTTGTGAATGAATGAATGAATGCATGCATGCATGAATGAATCCAAGAGCCTGCTCCGTGGCAGCAACCCTGGGGAAGCAAGCCATGAGCTGTGCTGACCCGGAAGACTTGAATTTGAGCCTGTTGTCTAAACCAAAAGCCTTGAACAGGTTGCTTAATCTCCCCGAGTCTCTGAACCTCAGTTTTCTTCTCTGTAAAACGGGAACCGTAATGCTGCCGTGAAGGACAAATCAGACTCTATGTCCTCAAGGCTCCCTTGTCTCCGTCTTTTGTTTTCATGACACCACCCTCTCTTGATTTTTTTTTGTTTTTCCTTTATTTTCTTAATTTTTAAAAACTGAGATATCATTGACATATAACTCTCTTGATTTTTCTTCTCTTTCTCAAGCTTTTAAAATTAGTCTTTGTGGATTCCCTGCCTTCCCTTTCTATAGTTTCTTAAATATTGGTGTCTCCTGGGTTCTGTCGATACCCATGTTTTCTTTTGTAGTGGTTGTTTTAAAGCTGTGTGTCTTCCCTGGGCAACATAGTTCACCAGGAAGGAGCTTGCTCTGTGGGCCCCGGCTCCCACGCTCCCCGTCCAGCCCATGTCCAGACTCCAGAAGCCCAGGTCAGCGCCACTGCATGTGTCCACGCGGACCTCCTGAGGGTATCATGCATGTCCCAACCTGGCTGGATGGTCACTTCCTTCTCACACCCCCTGCTCTGCTGCTGAATTTCCACCTTCACAGATAACATCATTTCTACCTGGTTTCTAAGTTAGACCCTGGGAATCATCCTTGGCTCCTTTTCCTTCACCCCCCCTGGCCACATGTCCCCCAAAGCTGTTGACTTTCCTAACCCGTTTTCCATCTGTATCCTTCACTGGCTCCCTGCAGCCACCCAGGGTCTGGGTTCCCCTCTCTCTACCTGCTTTCCCTGTTTCCAGCCTCTTCCCTCCCTGCCACACTTCCACACCTTCCCAGCTGCAGGGAGAAGGCCCTTCTCCAATGTGGATGCCATCCTGCTGATGTTTGTGATGAAAGCTGAGGTCCTTGCCTGGAGCACGAGTCCGGTGAACTCAACCCTCTGCTCACCTTGTCCCACCACTCCATCCTGGCCAATGGTGCGGCGGTGTCCCAGCCCGAAGCCCAGAAGCCCCCTGACTCCCGCGGGCTCAGCTCTCCTGCCTGGCCAGTCCCACCTGGCCCTCTTGACTGGGCTTAGGGTCACCACCACCAGGACCCTTCCTCAGCTAGCCTCTCTCCCCGTCTGGGCACGGAGAGGGCACTCTTCTGTCACTGTGTCTGCCACTCTGTATTCCAATCTTTCTTTCTCCTGACATAAGTAGAGACGGGGCTCTGCTGTCTTTTATCCCTGTGTCCCAGCACAGTGCCAGGCACACACGAGGTGCTCAGAGCCTGCTGGCTGAAGACACAAAGAATGACGGATGGAGAAGGACACTGCCAGCCGTGAAACACAGTGCAAACGAAAGCCTATTGTTGTCCTGTGAGGTACCTGAAGCGAGGGACAGAAAGATGAATTCGATATGGAACCGCCCTGAGTGGAAACACATCTCGAAAACCAACACACAGTGCAATGAACAGTTGACGTAGCTCCTGTTCAGATTTTCAGATCCTGCATCGTGGTACCTGCTTCCCGGTTTATGTCTGCACAAGTCTATTTCATGCCAGGGAGCCACTAAGGGTGTCCCTTCTGCTTCTCATGGATCAACCTTGGCTCTTGAAGGACACGAGCCCCTTGATTGACTTTAAATGGCTCACATTGCCTTGCTCAGGGACTCCCAATGTGGTTAGCAGAGTAAGTCAGCAGAAGAGAGCACAAAAAGTGAAGATTGTCAACTCCTCGGAGACTTTGAATCTAGAGACAGGTGGGAGATGTGGAAAGACTCAGACCTGCAAGTGCCCTTTCTATTCCGCAGTGGACTCAGGAGGGAAGAGGTGCTGAGGGTTCTGTGGCATGGGAGCTGCATGGTGGCCACAGGCTCCTTCTACTCCAGGATCCTGGGCTCTGTGGGGGTTGATTTGTTCTTGCTAAAGGGAGGTGATGCAAGGTCATTGCGCAAGAAAGTTGGCGGGTGTTCTGGTCTCCACACAGAGGCACATGGATGCAGTGTTTGGGGAACAACTGACTGAGACCTTCTGGCGGTGTAGGACCTCCTCTTGCCCCGTTCCCTAGATGCTTATGGTCTCAATCACATTCCATTTGGAGTTGATTTTCTGGCAATGTCTCCCAAGTGGCATGGTATCATCTATAGTTCAAGACTTTTCTTTATGCTCAGATTCTTTTAATCACAGACAAGGGTCCCCTAGTTCACCGGGATCAATATCCTGACAGGATGCAATCCATCAGCTTGGGCAGCCTGCCGACAGGGTGGTTCTGAGCATGATGGTGGCCGGGGGGTATGCTTGGCTGTGCCAGGCTCAGTCAGCAGGGTCGGCCTGACTGGTGAGAAGCCAGGGATGCCTCAGCGTGATGCCCAGTCCCGGGGGCTCATGGGAGCTGGGACTCCTGTGTGCACCTGCTGGCTCTGAGATGAGTCTCCTCCAGGCTCCCGTGTGCTTACTTGTGAATTTGAATGTGGGACATGTGGCTTGAAAGTCTCAGCACTTTTGGGTCATCTGGTCTCCCCTCCCACCAGACAGAGTATTTTCCGGAGTGTCTTTCTTCATTTCTGTCCAATGCAGTTATATGAGTCTATGTAACAGTTTCGGCCACTTTCCTTGAGGGAACAATTCCATACACAAACACGGTTTGTGTCAGAAAATCGGCAGCATTCTGTGATGGAGGCTGTGTAGGGCAGAAAGCATTCACTGGTTGGGTACTTTGCTCTTCAAAAAAACAAAACAACATAACAAAAAGCCTTAACTTCCTTTCTCTATTTTTTTCTTTCTTTTAAAAAATTAAATCAGTTGAGTTACCCTAAAAAGTGCTGCCTTATTCCTAAATAGCTCTTCTAAATATCATAGCCCTTTCAAGTCTTGTGTCCGGAGTTTCCTCTAAACTTGGGGTGTTTTGCAACTTTAAGTCCCTTTCTAAAAGTGCTTTCCTTAATGTTTTGATGCTGCATTATGGTGACATGCGCAGAAACAAACCCAGGGGGTTCCTTTCTTCTTTATCCCAGTTAATCAATGGGATATGTATGGTTATTGAAATTATACGGACTTGGGTGAAATCTGAGAACTCTTCCTTTTTACTGGCTGTGTGACCTTGAGACAGTTGCTTAACTTCCCTGGGAATCAAGTTCTTCATCTGCCATGTGGGACTGATATTATTTCATCTGGTGGCTGTGAGTATTCCTTGTGGTATGTGCTTAGCAGAGGGCTTGGCACATTGCAAGGACAATTCTTAACATTGGTAATAATAGGCAGACCTATGGAGGAATTTACTTATTATTCTGGGACTGCGCCCATGATATTCAGGGGGAGAGAAACTCAGAAGTTAAGAGTCAGGGGTCCCAGCTCTGCTGCTCACTTTCCCCAGCTTGGCAAGTTCCATCACCTCCATCAGCCTCCTCTCTCACTTGGAAAATGACAGCTGTAAGGACTACACGAGGAAATGTCCGTAGTAGCAGGTGGCTCTGAGCTTGGTACTTAGTGGCACTCTGTTTCAAAGACTGAGGAAAAGCTGTGAAACTTACTGCTTATGTCTTCTGTCCCCTCCATTCATGTCCCCATTTTCCTGCAGGTGGTGGCCCAATAGCATTACCATTTACATGATTTCTCACTTAGTCCTTACCACGAACCTGAGAGGAGGTCACTGTTTCCAGTTTGCTGATGAGGAAAACGCCCTTGTCTTGAATGCAGTGATGTCCCACAGGACTGGGGTGCCTTGGTGGCTCATCAGTTAAGTGACAGAGTTTTGTCTTCATCTCAGGTCATGGTCTCATGGTTCATGGGTTCGAGGCCTTCATCCAGCTCTGTACTGTCAATGCTTGGGATTCTCTCTCTCTCCCTCTCTCTTTGCCCCTCCCCTACTCTTGCTTACATACTTGGTCTTTCTCTCTCAAAATAAATACATAAGCTTAAAAAATTACCACTAAAAAAAATATAATGTCCTATAGGACATCTCCACCATGCATCATGCTCCGGAGGCGCCCTGATTAGTGGATCTTGGCAGAAGAGCCTTGAGAGTTGGGAGCAGTCTGAAGGCATGTGGGGGAAGATGCTTTAGAAGGTACCACCCTTTTCCATGGGAGGTGTGTGGCTAAGCAGCGCCTGTAGTGGACCAGAGTCCTGGTGAGACGTGGGCCTTGTGACTTTAACTCACTGAGAAAATGGACTTCTTCTTTTTGTTTTTTAATAGTTTATTGTCAAATTGGTTTCCATATAACACCCAGTGCTTCTCCCCACAAGTGCCCCCCACCATGACCATCATCTCCTCCCTCCCCCTTCCCCCTTCAGTCCCTGCTTTGTTTTCAGTATTCAGTAGTCTCTCTTCTAAGTGAGGTAAGGGAATCTTTTACCTCTGCTTCCTCTCAGACCCTGGCTGAGGCCAGACCAGCACTCATTCACACAGAGATGCAAATGATCTGTGGTATTCAATGCATAAACCCTTCTACAGGATTTTTTATTTTAACATCCAAAGGAAGCCTCAAGTTATAGGAATATCTCCCTAATAAGTGAATCTTAGAAGTGAGTTTTGGGCCCTATCTAGCAAAGGAAGTGTTATCTTTAGCCAATAAAACTCTAAAACCACACCAAGAATTCTAGAGGCTGGCCTTGTAGACATAAATGCATTTTATCAGTAAAACTTCAACAAGATGCTCGACAACAGTAAGTATTGGTACTTCGTGAATCCAGGACAGGCTTTGAGGAGATAATCAATCAAAGAGAGATTTGCTCTGCAGATGGAGAAAGATCAACAGCAGGTCCTAAGCTGCCGTTTCAGACAGGTGAGCCCTTCTCCACTGGACGAGGGGAACTTTTTTCCCCCTCTGGACTGTCAGACCCAAAGTTGCATTCAGATGGCTCGTGTCTAGTCCTACTTTGGTTCCAACTGTGGCCACCCCTGAGGGCAGCTGGGTGACCTCTTTTCTGAGGGTCTTTTCTAAGTACACAATTCACTTTAGAACTCCATGGGTTCCATGAAAGACATCATATAGAGTTAGGGGTAGAGAAGGAACTAAGAAATGGTTCAGCTGATAGAATGGATGGAAATGTATGGTAGAATAAAAAGCAAACAGATATGGTAAATTAAATTTCCCTTAAAGACAAAGAGGAAATGAAAGAGAAAAAGTTAGGAGTGCTGTGATATAACCATCAAGTTGGGCAAACTATTGCACTCTCCAAATACTCATAATTAGCATCCTTGATGGCGGGAGGAAATGCTGTTGAGGAGGGAACAGACTGAAGAAGGGGCCATTGCAGACACAGCATAGCTGGCAGAATAATGCCCCTCAAAGACGCCCATGTCCTAATCCCCAGAATCTGTAAATACATTATGTCACATGGCAATGAGGACTTAAGGATGCTAATCAGCTGACCTTTCAGTAGGGAGTTTACCCTTGATTATCCAGATGGGGCCGGAGTAATTACAAAGGTCCTTTAATTGTGGAAAAGAGAGGCTGAAGGTGAACATATGAGAGAGATTGGAAGATCTATGCTGTTGGCTTTGAAGATGGGGAAGACGCCATGAACCAAGGAATGTAGGCAGCCTCTAGAAGCTAGAGGGCAAGGAAATGGATTGTCTTCTAGAGCCTCCAGAAAGTAATGAAGCCCAGTTAACATCTTTGAGTCCAGGGATACCTATATCAGTCTTCTGACCTCCCCAACTGAAAGGTAATAAATCCACACATTTAGAAGCACCACATTGGTGGTGATTTGTGACAGCGATAAAAGGAAACTAACACACACACACACACACACATACTTTTGTGAGCTCATCATTTTGCTGAGGACCATCACTGAGAATGTTGACATCAGTTATTTACATGTGCGCTCACCATAAAGTCTTAATTGCTTTCATTGAAAAACGGGGTGGGTACTCAGATGTTTTAAACTTGAATGAAACACATAACACTAAAACAAGCCCACTGGTAATATTTCTTTGCTAAGTTAGAAGGCATTGGCAGGTCCTAGATGTCCCTGGTTCCCCATTAAGAACATTGATAGCCAGTGGGCAAGCCTGCCAGCTCACAGTTGTTTTTGTTTGAAGTGACACCAAATGGACTGACATGTAAGCCACGGATTCAACCTTCCATGCAAGAGCTGTAACCACGGAGAGAAAGCGGACATTGGGTCCCTTTCCGTGGAGCCCAAGCTCTGAGAAGGCAAGACCATCACCTCCCGTGACTCAGTCTGAGCCACCAAGAGGCAGCTATGCTTATTGATGTATTCATCAGACTAAAGAAGATCACTGTTTCCAAATTCAGGCCTCTGAACGGGCTTCACTCTACTACACATTCCCTGATTTATGGAGGAGACGGGGACACATTAACTGGGCCTGGGACCGAGGTCCCCCTGTTCCACACCCCATGCTAATGCTCTTCCCAGGGGTCATAAGAGCAGCTGTAAAGTCATCAGTAGCCTGCAGAACACACTCAGCCCTGTTTTTTAAATACACATTTCCTCCTGCGTGAGTGCATTACTGGCTGGCCTGTTAATTAGTCCTCTGGTCCTGGTGAGTCTTTTTACTCACAGGCCAGAATGTCTATTAACATTCCCACAATGGTAGTTGCTCGTTTTGCCCATTATGTTTTGTGGTGGAAGAAAAAGCTTAGATTTTTGCCATTTCTTTTTTAAAGGGAAGGAAAAGAAAAAGCTCAGATACAAAGAGTGTAGTTCTGGGTGTCAGCCCGTGGCCCATGTCTTGGAAAACTTGATTAGGTCCAGTGGCCGAGTGACTTTCTCTCATGAAGTGATTGTAAAAACTTCTTTTCTTCTGGTCAAGCTTCCCTCTGGGGACTTGTTGGCAGAGAGAATGTGGTTTCTCAGCAATAATACATTTCGAAGTTATTATGTGAGTGTAGGAAAAATACTGGGATTCGAGAGGATGTTTTCATGACAGGCCAAAGTGCTACAAAATAATGAAACTAATCCCATCTTCAGACACAGTCAACATTTCTGAGTCTGCTGAAGGTTGGTTGGTTGTAGGACGACTCGCTTGCCTGGGTTGTCCTAAGATAAGGGTGGTAGTAAATGATGCACGTTCACACCCAAGGACAGAGATGGCAGAGACAAAACCTCTCTGAGAGAATCATGGTTCCCTCAACTTACAGAAGGTTTTGCCATGTTTATTTCTCATGGACATCTGCTTACCATCTCTTGGTTTTAAGGATAGGATTAATTGTCAAAATCAGTGAATCACAGTGTTGTTGGGAGGTCAAAGTGTGGGGTTCGGGAATGTTTCTTTGAGCAGAGAGAAGGACCCGGAGGAGTGGAAGGACCCTCAGTAGATCAGACTCAGTAGATCAGAAGACTCAGTAGATCAGACTCCCTAGGGATGGCATGAAGCTTGTGGTTTGGAAAATGGACATGTGTCCCCACAGGGTGGGGAAAGCAACAGACAAATGATTGCCCGGCTTGAAGCATAGGGGGCGTTGTGTGGCAGAGGCATCCTGTTGAGGGACAGCTGCAGGGAAGCTCTCAGGACTTTGCTACCTGGCTGGGGAGTGGGGTCACTGACTTATTTGACCTTTTCTGGGGTCAGGATGTAAGGTTGGTTAGTTTTATTGAACAGTTCACTAGCTATTGCTGAGGACTTAATTAGTGTCAACCAAGTGGAGGCTACGCTTAGCAAGAAGGATTAAAACACTCGGGGAGTGTTCTCATTCTGATTTTCTTTGGCGCCAGAGAATCAAATCCTTTGTGGTCCTCCACTCTGGATTCATTTGTTCCCTCATCCATTCATTCATGCATGCCTGTATGCATTCATTCAACAAACATTTACTTTTACACTGCAAATCTTGGGTCACGGTGGCACTCAATTGCTGAGCAGTCTAAACACTTCAGAGAAAGGGCTTGCTGTTGAATAAAGTACAGGAGCTTAGAACGGGAGCAGGAAGAAGACGTTAGGAAAGGAATGGAATTATTTGGCTGGTCTCCATTATGTAGGTGCAGTGTTTCAGATGGGATTTCAATTAGAAGTGTTGTCAGTGACATTAGGCATTGAACCTTATCCTAAGCACTTTGGATGAACAAAAAAGTTATTGTGACCTAATGAATGGGAACAAGATGTTTCCCCCACCACCGGGGGATGTGATTAAACAGTCATCATCATTAATAAGGCCTGCAAGGAGCAGAGCATGAGCACCTTTCCTGCTGGTGTTAAATACATTTCTTTCCTTCAGCTCAGTGTATTTGAATTTTTCATTGCACCTGTTACCTGATCATGTTCTAGTCTTTTTACTTAGTTGTTTTGGGGGTGAAGCAGGGGAGGTGGTGTGTAGAATGAGGGTGTAGGTGTATATGTAGCAATGCATTCTCTCGGGCTAGACAGTACTGAAATCTAACATTTGTGGGGTTTATACTAGGTGCCAGGGGCTGTGTGAAGTCATTAGTTGTCTTCCAATTGGGATACGGATGTTTCTGGGAGACTTTGGAAACTTTATATGGGTGTGGATAGCTCTACGGTCATAGATTTCCTGGAATACAAGTTCTACACACCCTCCGCGCTATCCCAACTCTACCCTGTCTGTCTGTGTTCTGCCAGGACTCTTGACCTTCTTTTTCGAATCACCTTTTCCCCACATTAAGAAAGAAAAAAATTCCTCCTACCAACCTTGGATTTTATTCTGGTGTGATTTCTTAGGAAATAGAATACCCCCAGGACAACCCTTCAAAGGGAGATTTTAATAATGTATTGCTGTTGAAGGTAGGATCTCATGAGACCAATACAAAAAGAGATTTCTTGAGAAATAAGGAAGGGATATTTGCACGCCCCTGTTCACTGCAGCATTATTTGCAGTTGCCAAGAGGTAGAAGAAGCTTGAATATTCATTAATGGATGGCTGGATAAAGAAAATGTGGTGTATACATACAATGGAATATTATTCAATCTTAAAAAAGAAGGAAATCCTGTCACCTGCTACAATGTGGATGAAACTTGAGAACATTACACTGAGTGAAATCAGTCAGCCACAAAATGGCAAATACTATATGATTCCATGTATGTGAGGTATCCTCAAGTAGTCAAACTTATAGAAACAGAATATAATTATGGTTGCTGTAGCCGAGGGGGGATAGAGAGTTATCATTTAATGAATATAGAGTTTTGGTTTTGCAAGATGAAAAATTTCTGGAGATCTGTTGTTTAACAATGTGAATGTGGTTAACACTACGGTACACTTAAAACATGGTTAAGTTAAATTTTATATAATATACTTTTTTCCACAATAAAAAAAAAGAAATTTTGAAGGAGAGAACACCTTATTTCCTCTGGGTGATAAACTCACGGCAAGAGTCTAATGGATCTATCTACCCTCCCACCCATGTAGGCATGCATTCATCCATCCATCCACTTTGCAGTTAGAATCCAGAACAGTGGAGATTCTCATGGGAGCGTGCATTAACACATGTTTGAGCTAATAAAGTAGAATTAGACTTTTTTTAAATTAAAGTGAGTTTGACTTGATAATTGGTTTAACAATAAAATTTAGTTTTTCCAAACAGGTTATGTGAGAGACATTAATTAAGTTCTCAGCTCCAAGATTCTGATAAAAATACATTTAGAGTATGCATCTGGTATACTGGAAAATGTATCCTTTACAACTATTTAAATAATATAATAAAAATGTGAGATATTATTTTAATGACATGTAAGAGGAAAATCAAGTATAGACCATGACTTAGAGGGGTAATATATTGCTCATTCCAATGATCTACCTCTTCATTTGGTAATTTAGCTAAGAGTTGAGAGGAACTTCTTTAAACCTGTAAGAATTTTATAAATATTTCTTACCCATGAGCAACATTCCCAAGCACAGCAACAATGACCTGAGGTTTAAATGCTATTGCTTTGATCAACAGAGAATACTTACTACAGAGCTGCTACTGCTGATGGAGGAAGTGAGAGGACCTTCTTCCTTCTCCCCATGTGTAGTTATCACGTTTAGCGAGGCAACCCAGTAAGCTGCTTATGTTCGTCCTCCTTAGCCTGAGGGCTTATCCTTCTGGCCATGAAATGTGAAGTCAGGTCTGAGGGAGCCTCTGGCCAACCTATCGTTAAGCCTGTTTTGTTCAGTAATATTTGCTCCTGGTTGAATGGCAACGTGCCTAGGGCCTTATCACCCTGACCCTGCTTGGTTGCTCATGGGCATTCTCCATTTGGTAGGCAGGCTACTAAGGTGCAGAGCGAGAAATCAGATCTGAAAGAATCTAAACCTGGGGGGGCATCCAAGCCTTGTCCTCCCCGCCCTCCCTGCCAGCTTCACTTACCCTCACCGCAAGCCCATGCAGCCATGGTGGTCATGGATCCCGGGGTTTCCATGTTCCAATGCCAGCTTCAGCTCCTCATTTTCTACTCTGTATCCCTGGGCAAGAGAGGTACGCGTATTTGATTCTGCCTTTCTTGAATGGAAGTAAGTGTAAAGATTTATACGAGAGGTTAGGCTTCCTGGGATTTCTAGGATTTTGTGGATATAGGCAGAAAGTCTTCTGTAGACCTAGAATGGTCTAGGCACATGAGGTTATTTTTTTTAATGTTTATTTATTTTTGAGAGAGAGAGAGAGAGAGAGAGACAGAATGTGAGTGGGGGAGGGGCAGAGAGAGAGAGAGGGAGACACAGAATCTGAAGCAGGCTCAAGGCTCTGAGCCTTCAGCACAGAGCCCAACACAGGGCTTGAACTCATGAACCACAAGATCAAGACCCGAGTTGAAGTCGGACGCTTAACGTACTGAGCCACCCAGGTGCCCCTCATGAGTTTCTTGAACCATAATTCAGCAACACAAATGCCACAAACCCATCCACTATTGCATTTCTTATTTATGTTAGGAGAACAGGGAACCAAAAGGGGAGACAAGGAGGAGGAAAATAGTAGATTCTGGGTACAGAGACAGAAAAGGTGTAGAGGACCTTCTGGGACAGTTATGGTGAGTGTACATGCCAATGTCTCAGCCATTAGAGGACAGAAGACACGCGGGGGACTTAGGGTACTCTCTGGGAGCATGAATTCGGCTAATAGTAACAAAGGCCCAAGGTCTTTTTCCCTTTTGTCTCTTGTTGGAAGTGCTTCCTCAGAGTCAGTCCCTACATGAAGTTGTGAGGCTGAGGTGGCCTTTTGCCAGAGTCTCTCCGGGTGGCTGGGTGTGCCCCTCAAAAGGGCCTGGCTGCGGGGAAGAATGGGAGCTGATTGCTGAGCTGCATGCCTTGCTGTGACACTGAGTCCGCCAGGAGGAAGGAGTGACTCCCCTAATTCCACAAGAGAACCTTCTAGTCTCCCAGTGCAGCTCACTGCACTGTATCCTGAGCACCTGTCCAAATTTGGGTAGACTCCTCATACAGGCCAGCAGGGATCCTGCTCCTGACCTCCATTTCTGTGGCCTTTAGTCTACCGTTTGGCCTTAGATCTTCTTGATTTCTTCTTTGCTGAGGAGTTTGCAAGTCTCATGCATGCTAATGAGCAAGGGATTTGCCATCCGACCTCTCCTAGAAGAGTGTGTAGAAAAAAGCCGTTCTCAATACACACTGGTGAATTGGTGCATCTTGCGGGAGGTTTTTTTGCTTTGTTTCGTTTGGGGGGCAGACCTTCCTTTTCTGCATTCCCTTGATACCATTAAATGGTTTTAAGAAGACCAGGTCTATGTCCTAGGCTAAAAGAGTGTGTTCTTTCTCTTTAAAAAAAAAATTTTTTTTTTAACGTTTACTTATTTTTTGAAAGAGAGAGAGAGAGACAGAGCATGAGCAGGGGAAGGGCAGAGACAGAGGGAGACACAGAATCTGAAGCAGGCTCCAGGCTCTGATCTGTCAGTACAGAGCCCAACATGGGGCTTGAACCTATGAACCGTGAGATCATGACTTGAGCTGACGTCAGACACTTAACCGACGGAGCCACCCGGGTGTCCCAAAGGTGTGTTCTCTGTAAGAATGTGCAAAAAGTTAGGATGAGAAGTCTTTAGCAAAGGTCATGTGTTTATGTTAACAGCTTCCTGGAGATTTGGGGTCTTTTCTTCTTCTGGCTCCTTCTGTTGCTTTTCCATCCCTCTTTCCTTTCTCTTCTTTTCTGGGAGTCTGTGAAGGAATACTGTGGCAGAGTTAACACTGACATCTTCCACTTTTGATGAAACGGAAGCCTCCTTTATTTCCATGCTGAATAGATGCAATCAAGAAGCACTGAATGATTTCATGTTCTCTAAGCCATGGATGAAACCCTCTATTTCCTCCAGTCCTAGTGAGTGAACAAATTAATGTTAATAAATAAAATGCTGAATTTCAGGTTATATTTTTAAACTGTGAGAGCATCACCTTTGTTCTTAGGAGCTGTTTAGCTAATAAAGATTTGTTCTCTGAATCAAAAGGAAAATGTTTGGCATCTCTGAATTTGTCAGTTTCCAGAGTGTGGACTGTGTTAATCTTTGATTCTTCCTCGTTCATGCTAAGACTGAATTTTGTGGTTGTATTAACCCCAAGTCCTTATAGAATGTTATTCTACATCACATGTTAGGGAAGGAGTGAACTGCCAACATGCCGAATGGTATAAAATATAGCTCAATCCTAACCAAAACCTTCTTGGGATGCATAGATAAAGGATTTGGGAAAAATACCCTGTGCCGTTTCAGGCTTGTCAGGCAAAGCCGTGTTCTGTGTAACAGTTGGATGACAGTGTCCCTGGAGAGGTTTCACAGCTGCTGAGCCTCCCCCAAGTGTGACATTGGAAGAGAAGCTGGATCTGGCTCCCGATCAAAATGGCCATCCAACTGGCAGCCACTGAAATCTGCTTCTGGAAGGGACTTCTGCCTGACCCAGAGGGTCCTGAGGGAGCATGCGCCCCGGGCTCTCGGCTGCATTTATTTAGACTCCCTGGGCTGTGAGTAATAAACATGGTTACCAACCTGGCTGGCCAGTTAGTGCCAACCCAGCAGAAATAAAACAGAGTAGGTTGAACTATCACCAGGAGAAGAAAGCTGCCTAATTCTATCAATTTTATTGAGCTGCTTGAAACAGAAGATGGATCAGAAAGGACCCTCCCCCTACCAACACCCCCACCCTTGGCTGCGTCTCTGGGCAGAGCGAGCTCTGGGGCTCATAAGCAACCGAGCCTGTTACTGAAGGCTGGTGAGCTCACATTCATGGTTGTGACTGAATTCTTAACCTTCAACAGGGGTGGAAAAATCATGATCTTTCCTCCCCATAATGGAGCAATCAAACTACAGATAGTGTGTGTGTTTATGCGTCTCAGAGATTTAGAGGGAGAGCAAATGCACGCATGACTTCTATAAAGGCAGGGATGCAGGCCAGAGAGAGGGAAGCTTAATAGCTATTTAACCATTTTTAAACAAACCATAAAATCATATTGACCAAAGGCCTACTGGGTATTCTCCACATCTGAGCATCATCTAGCAAGGTTGTTTCCCAAACGGAGGATTGTTAGCAACGACTCATGCGTCGAAGTTGTCAGAGTCCATGAGCTTGACCTAAGTGTGTGATTTGACTTTGGCCCCCGTTAACATGCTTATGTAACCTCCTCTGACAACGGCTGTCTGGGGTTTCTACCACAGAACCTTGAAGCGTTCCATGCTCTGCGCTTTGAGAGCCCCTGGGCCTTTACCAGAGGGGCAGCTGGCTGATATGCTCTCCCCGCTGTTAGCACCCACGACCTCCAGATACGTGGGAAAGAATTTTCAACGACACCCCGGTAAGGAACAAGCCGCATCGACCTCTCATCTTGGCAGGAGGACTGTTTCTGAAACAGTCTGTGTTGCACAAAATTGTAGTTTATGGAGAGCGTTTTGTTGATTCAGCCATAAAAATGTGACCTACAATATGTTTGTTGAGGGGAATGAGCTCTGTTTCTTTCTTTTCTTTCTTTTTTTTTCAATTGAAGGATCGACTTTCCATGCTTGAACCCAGGTCTTGGTGAAACTCGGCTCGTTTTTAATGTTTATCTGGGAGTGAGGAGGTGGTTCCTACAGAATCTAATCTCACTGTTTAGACAGAACATGTGACGTTGTAAAATCAGCTGCTAGCGGACGCCTGTGACTTAAGAGTGAGAGTGAAGGTTGGTGGTTGTAGTTGGCTGCACACCAGCCCTGGAAGAGCAGGTTCAATTCCCCAGAACCCGTCTGTGCCATCATATTTGGTAAAAGGGTCTTTGCAGATGTGATTAAGTGAAGGATGTTGACTTGGCGACATTATCCTGGATTCTCTGGGTGGACCCTAACTGTCATCACTTGTGTACCACGTGAGAGAGGCAAACAGAAGGCAACGTGAGGATGGAGACAGGGACTGGAGTGAGGTGGTTGTAAACCAAGGAGTGTCGGCAGCCACAGGAGCTGGAAGAGAACCCCTGGAAGGAGTAGGGCCCTGCAAACGCCTTAATTTTGGCCCAGTGACACTGACTTCAGACCTCTGGACTCCAGAATTGTGAAGGAAGAAAATTTTGTTGTTTTGAGCCACCAACTTGGTGATTATTTGCTGCTGTGACAAATAGAACTAATATGTGTTCTATTCATTCATTTTATTTATGTGAGATATATCACTGTCTATGTAGATAATAAATATAAACATAACTGTTAATACAAATAATAATATAAATGAAAATAAATATGTAAAAGAGACTTTGTGTCTGTGTGTGTTGTATATGAAGTGTTAGAAGGAGAGATAGAGAGAATGAATGGGGGAGGGACAGAGAGAGAGACAGAGACACAGAATCTGAAGTGGGATCCAGGCCCTGAGCTGTCAGCGTAGCACCCAACACAGGGCTCAAACTTGAGCCATGAGATCATGACCTGAGCTGAAGTTGAGCTTAACTGACTGAGCCACCCTGAGCTGAAGTTGAATGCTTAACTGACTGAGCCACCCAGGTGCCCCTAGAGGTGTTCTTCTTAAGAGCTTACTGTCTAGCACCTCGGTTAAGTGCCAGGGTCATGCTAACGTAGGTTCAAATCTATGACTTATTAGCTCCGTGATCTTAGAAAAGTTAAATAGCTTCTTGAGGACCTCGACAGTCCTTTGAGGATTAGGTGCACTAATCCATGTGAAAGCAGAGTGTCTGTCCGGAAGTCCTCTCAAATGTCAGATGTACAGTGACTACTATCTATGTTGTGCCAGCTACAATCAAGACAGGATTGGGGATCTACTGTATTTATAGATTGAACTAAGTGTTTTAAGAAAAAAAGAGGAAAGAAATCACTTTTTAGTTGGGGGACTAATGGGATCATTAAGGACAAGAGGGCATTCAGGTCAAATTTTAAGGATGGACAGATTTTCAGTAGGCAAAGATATGGAGTTGGGGAGACAACTCAGGTAAAGGAGACAGAATGAGTAAGGGGCAGAGTGAAGAAAAAGCCCATGATGTTGTCACAGCCCGGAAGTGTGATTTGAGGGGCAGAGGAGGTCAGGCCGGGTGGGGATAGGTCAGGACCTGGTAGAGAAGGGTCCTTGAAGACTCAGAATATTTGCAGCCCTACACAGCTGCAGCATGACCAATGAAGTCATGAGTAATTAAACCTCCTGCTAGAAGCATGAGCGAATTCTTGGCACAGGTTGCTTGTAGAGTGGGAGGGAAACAGAGTCTTCCACTTGTGAAGTGTCGGGTGAAGGAATGGCCAGACACTCCCCACCAGTCTGGATAAAGGATTGCCTTGGGCCTGGTAATTCGTGGCCAGGTTTACAGTAATTGGAGTGGCGCCTTCTTTATCTGCAAGGGAATCACTTTGCCCTGCCTTCAACCATAACTTTGGAATCTGTGCTATTTAATGCATCAAAGTATGCCCATTAAATAGGTAATTTTTATGCTAGCAGTCCTGGAACAAACACGGAGGATAAGGGGACTTTTTACAAAGCAAAGAGCAAACTCAGAGTCTCTCCCACTGCTTGCTCAAAGCTGGGATTCTCACCGTGGTCAGCCTTCTGGGATTTAGGTACTTGCACATACAGAAGTTGAGGAGGGAAGGCATTACACATTTAAGGGGTGCAAAAAGGCAACTGGGGCATGAGGGCTAGCTCTCCTGGGCTGAAAAGACTGACTCTGGAAAAGCAGCAGGCTATGAGTTGACCTGGTGGGGGCATCTGGGGCTAAGTGGTTACAGCAAAGAGAAGCGTAGACTTTTCATTACAGACGGTGAGACTCAGAAGAAGCCACCCACTTGAAATGGCATCTTTCCCTGGCTGCCTGGATAACGTATGGAGATCAGCTCGCTTTGTAACCAATGGGTGATATCTCCTCATTGGGCTGAGGTCTCAGAGATGTGATGGGGAAGGCGGATGAAGCCAGGCGTTGGACCCTTACATGGGAGCTTGCAAAGGCAACATTTGTCTCAAATCACAGTGGATTCAAAATTCTAAACACAGAATCAGTGGAGTTTCTAGCGAGATGTTTGAGTGGGAGGTAATTTCACTCTTTCTCTTGTTCAGTTAAAGGTAGGTGATAAAAAAAAAGGCTTTATTTATGGCAGAAGTGAGATATTTGGAGGAAGAGGAAAGCGAAGTATTGCAGTGACAGGTTAGGATGAATTGGTGACAGTGGGTCTTGGGGAAGCATGGTGGGGGAGAGAGTTATAGATAGATGGAAAATCAGGAGATATTTCCAGCTCCTTCTCTGTGTTCTTTTAGTGGTTTATCGCCACTTGTTATTCATTCCTCTCCTGCTCTGAGTCTTTCCTTATTGTCGGTTTCCTACTGATATCAGGGTTGCTAATTCTAGAACAAACTAGACAGTCTTTGTTATAATAAATCAAAAGAACCCAACCTTTTCTAATTTCTAGGATGCCCTCAAACTTTCAAGATAAGATTTTAAAAACAGTTGGCCTTAAGTCAGCTATTAATACATGCAACAACATGAGGAGCTCAAAATAATTATGCTGTGTGAAAGCAGTCAGTGAATAAGAGTACATATTATAACATTCCATTTATCTATAACTCTAGAACACGCAAACTAATCTGTAGTGACAGAAAGATCAATTTTGCCTGAGAAATAGGCTGGGAGAGGGTGGGCTAACATAAGGATGTGGGGAGACTTTAGGAGATAATGACTATGTTCACTATGTTGACTGTGGGGATGGTTTTGTGGATGAAAAAAATAGATAAACTTCGGGGCGCCTGGGTGGCTCAGTTGGTTAAGTGTCAGACTCTTGATCTCAGCTCAAGTCTTAATATTGGGGTTGTTGGGCTCTGTGCTGGGCGTGAAGCCAACTTTAAATATACATATATAGGGATGTCTGAGCAGCTCAGTCTGTTATGTGTCTGACTTTGGCTCAGGTCATGATCTTGTGGTTCGTGAGTTTGAGCCCAGCGTTGGGCTCTCTGCTGACTGCTTGGAGCCTGGAACCTGCTTCAGATTCTGTGTCTCCCTCTTTCTCTGCCCCTTCCATACTCGCACTCTGTCTCTCTCTCTCTCAAAAATAAATAAACATTAAAATATATATATATGTTTACCAAATTGTACACTTCAAACACGTGCATTATTGTATATCAACTATAACTCAATCAAGCCAATAAAAAGCCCTCAGCCTTAGCTTTAGAACCTCAGCTGGTTACACGTGGATGAAAACAAGGATCAGAGCGATAACCGGGTGGCCCTGATGCACTGTGGGGAGATGGGACCGAGGAGCCGGGTGCAGAGAGGGGACCTCCCACACAGCCTCGAGGGCGTCCTTCAACATGCCAGTGTGCCCGTGATTCAGCATCATCTCCCCCTTCTTGCTGGATTCATTGTCCACATGGTCCACATTCTCCACGGAAGGAGGGAAGAAAGATTCACAAGCCAGAAAGCAGGGCTCCTTGGCCTGGAACCCATGACCCGTAGTGCCCATGGCCTCCTACCCGGTTAGTGCACACCGACGGCCTGCACACTCCTGAGCCGGTGATCAGGCCTGTAATGCTGGGCCTTAAGCTGTCCCGCCTTTTTGCTGAGTGTCTGATCCTCATACTCTGATGAGTGGGGAAAACGAAAATTAATCTCTCAAGTTTGTGGTCCCACTGTAACAGACCCCAGCAGAAAAATACGGCCACAGATATTTTATGTCCTAGGACTTTTTCATTTATTTCAAAACTCTTTATGGAATACGTATTATGTGCCACGAGCTAGGCTTATAACTGATAATAAGGTGGAGGACAAGATGGGAGTGGTCTCTCATGGCGCTTAGGGCTCCAGGCTACCGAGATGACAAAAAATAACTGGGTGACTACAGTGCAGGCTCTCTGTATCCACGGCAGGCTGGGGAAGAATGAGGAAGACACCCCAGGTCCGAGGGGTTGGAGGGAGCTTCCTAGTGTAAGGCCCTGAGGAAATACTTAAATTTCTCTTTATGAAAATACAAAGGGCGGCCTTTTACAAGGAAAACGACCAAGTGCCCTAGTAACACTTAAGATTTTGGAATAAGGACACGGAGCAGGCTGGAGGCCACAGGCCTCTGAGGCTGCAGCAAAGTGCTGAAAGGACAGGCCCTCAGGTAGAGGCCACCGCAGGCACCGAGCTGAATGACATAGGGCGACAGTGCAGCAGCCCACGCAGGTCGGCCCCCATGGGGAATCCTCAGCAGCACAAATGTCCTGGTGCCATGGATCTGAGTCCCAGTGCCCAGGAAATGGACACCCAGGTGACCCAAAGGAGGCTTGAACACACTCTCCTTTCTCCCAGGTGGAATTATGAAGTCTCAGGAAAAACGAGAAGCTTGGCCAAGGTAGGAAATGAACGGTGATAACACAGGTCATAGGCTCTCATGCGGAAAACAGTCACGACTCAGCCGTCTTTCAGATTTGTGGTGGACAAGCACCTGGGCTGGGGAGACGCACTCCCAGGGTCCCTTCTCAGCATGTGACCACAGCTGACAGCAGCAATCGCCTGCTGGCCTCAGAGGGGCTCTCGTCTGGAGATGATGGCATCCTCAGTCTGGATGCTAGTGTGACTTTCGGCGGGCATCCAGAGCATTGAGCGTGATCCAGGCGGGCCAGGTGGGCCTCTGGGGCCGCCCTCAAGGAGGCAGACCTTCGACAATTTTCCACAAGCTGCCGTTTCTGTTATCAGGATGGTCACTCTCAGGCTAATGAAAAACATCACTCTGGTCCAAACATGACCTTGAGGTTTATCTAAATCGTTTGTTGCTCAGCAGAACAACATATATCAGAAGTGAAATATATGCCAAAAGACACTTCTAATGTACCATTTATCTTTTCTGTAATTGATTCTCATGCAGGACAAATACCCGGTGGGGATTCACAGAGGGCTTAACACACTCTGCCATTATGATGACATCATCTCACATAAAGCAGCCCTTCTGGATGCCTGATAGATGACAGGGTCCTTTTTCTTTTTTAAGTGCTGCTCACAGCACTACATTTAACCATGGGATTACAAGGAGCAACTGTTCCTATCACACTTTCCGCCCTTTATTTTCTGCCTGCACTGTCAAGCGAGTCCCACACTCCAATCAAAATGAAATTATTTTAAAATCCATACCCAATTGATTGCTCTTGCCAAAAGAAAGTATGTAACAATACATAGCCATCGACTTTCAGTTCTGGCCAGTGTTGAGATTTATTGTCTCTAGGTAAATATTGAGCTGGGTAAAGTTTCGGTCAGTTATGTCTTTCTCAGTCAATAAATAAGTGTTGACTTTGGAGGAGTCAATGACCACAATCAAGCATTTATGGAAACTTATGCCTTTAAAGATTGTGAATGTGATGTAGAAACCACAAAACCCAGTTCAGAACTTTCCAGGACCCGTGGGTTTTAAAGAAAGGACTCCGTGACATATGGTAAAACTTACAAACAAGCTTGCGCAAGGATGCTTCTGAATATCATGCAGGTAGAACACACGTAACCTCCTTGTGTTGAAGAATAGCCTAGGAAGCAAAGGTCTCCATCTATGAAAACCATTACGTTCAGTTATACATCATGATAATATTAATTACATAATCATTGCAAATGGCTTTCCAGGATGTCATTCTCTGACCCCAAGGGCTGCTCCATGCAAGGCTGTTGAGTAGTAATTGGTAGTTTCTCTAGATCTGTTAAGTGGAGGGGGTGGGAAGCTGAACCTTACCGCTAAAACTGAAGTCTTAAAGTGGGCAGGGGGCCTTTAGAGATGCTATCAAATCCATTATACCAGCTGGATTTCATGGGTTCATTGCAAACTGCAAGAATATCACTCAGCTAAGCTTATTTATTCTTTGAAACATAAGCGTACTGTTTCAAGTCTTAAAATTGCGTTGAACTGTTCTAGTTATGAAGGGAAGAGGAGGAAAGGAGCCTATTGCTAAGGCATTCAGAGGTTCCCAGCAGAGCCCAAGTATACCCTGTATTAGTCAGGATAGGCTAGGCTCTACTGCTGCAACAAGTAAATCTCCCAACCCAAGGGACTTCATTTAGCTGTTTATTTCTCATTCATGCCACAGTCTGTTGTGATCTGGGTTGATTTCCTTGGTCAGCTCCTCATGCAGGACTCAAGGATGAACATTCCTTCTGGCTTGTGTTCCTACCATGTTGACAGTTTAGCTAAGCTAGTCTATGGTATTGCTGCCTTAGAATCCATTTTTTTTGAGCAAGTGACCCGCACGAACCTTAAGCTGACACTAAACCCTTCTGCAAGCACATGCCCTAGACAGTAGGTGAAGTGTCACAAACACATGTACATTTGTTTTGAGTTCCTCAACAGTCCTTATGATCTCTCTCCCCACCTCCCAGCACCTGCATGCCTTATGCTTCCTAAAATCCCACTCTTTTTTAAATTTTTAATTTTTTTAATTTTTTTAGATGTTTTTAATGTTTTATTTATTTTTGATACAGAGAGAGACAGAGCATGAGAGGGGGAGGGGCAGAGAGAGAAGGAGACACAGAATCTGAAGCAGGCTCCAGGCTCTGAGCTAGCTGTCAGCACAGGGCCCGATGCGGGGCTCGAACCCATGAATGTGAGATCTGACCTGAGCCGAAGCCGGAGGCTTGACCGACTGAGCCACCCAGGCGCCCCCAACTCTTTTTTTTAAAAAGCTTATTTCTTGACTTAGAGAGAGACCGTGAGCAGGGGAGGGCTAGAGAGAGAGGGATAGAGAGAGAATCCCAAGCAGGCTCCACGCTGCCAGCACAGGGCCTTATGCAGGCCTCTATCTCATGAACCATGAGATCATGATTTGAGCTGAAATCAAGAGTCAGACGTTTGACTGACTGAGCCACCCAGGTGCCCCCGCCCCCACTATTTTGACTTGCATTGACTAATCTGGGTCAGTTGGGGACTCTCAAAGCACTCACCCACGGACCCTAATGAAAGGATGTGCCCTGGGTCCTCTTGCTCTCTTTTTTCATCTGCATCCTGCTTTGACCTCCCTAGGTGGCTGCTCAAGGTTTGCCATGTCCTTCCTCCAGGCACCGTGACTGATAAATTCTCTCTTTCAATTTCTCTCATGATCTGCTGTTGAACTGCAGCTTACTCCCTGGCACCCTGTGCTCCACTTAACATATATTAATTTAATGAAGTCACAACGTACCATTTGGCCTTGAAGTTAGTCACTGAAGCAAAGCCAGACCTGGGGGATCACCTGGGAGGTTTCTAAGGGCCAGGCCTGGAAGGGGCTTCTGTCACTTTTGTCTGTATTCCACTGGGTAGAGCTTAGTCTAGCAGCATCCCTTCCCCAACTTAGTTGTGAATGAAGTGGCTTAACTATCAGGGGTCTTTTCACATGTGGTTTTCCTGTGTGCTTAAGGAGAAATGGTGCGGTAAACACACAACATTATTTCTGCCACAGTGTTAAAAAATTTTTTTTTACATTTATTTATTTTTGAGAGACAGAGAGAGACAGAGCTGAACAGGGGAGGAGCAGAGAGAGAAAGAGACACAGAATCCGAAGCAGGCTCCAGGCTCTGAGCTAGCTGTCAGCATAGAGCCTGATGCGGGGCTCGAACCCACGAACCGCGAGATCATGACCTGAGCCGTAGCCGGACGCTCAACCAACTGAGCCACCCAGGCACCCCTCTGCCATAGTATTTTAAAAGAGAAACGAACCTCCCATGGGGCAGGTGGCATTGACTATGCTACTGATGCTCTTCTCCACCCCCTCGGTCCAGCTTCATGTTCAACGCAGGTGCAAGGAGAGTCCCTGTGTACACGGATGGCTCCCTACTACAGACACCCTTGTTTATGCTTTTCTGTCTAAGGCTCTGTCAGCTTGAGCATGGGGCAGACTCCAGGGGTCTGGAGTTCAATGCCCCTGGGGCATTCTTAGTCAAAGGGTTAGGAATTGGTGGATTAATACTCCAGATTCCTTGGCCTCCCCAGAGACAATTAAAAGATGTACTCTACACCACTCTATAAGGCCAAACCCCAGAGCACCCCTCCCCCATGGTATCTCACTCACCAGCTTGCCCTTCATTGTATGTGTCACTTTCCCTACTGGCTTACTTGTTCATGTTGGCATCATTCCCCATAACGCCTTCCCTCAAGTCTAGGCCCCAGCATCTGCCCCCAGGAGAATCCAAACCAGGGCTGAACGGGAAGAACCTGAAAGCCATTTGAGAGTGTAGCCCTATGGAGAAGAAGACCCCAAGTGGATTCATGCAGGTCTCTCTTCACTGTGTTTTGCATCCCTAAGAGAAAGTGATTCAGGGAGCGAGGACCTCAGCCGGAAGGGAAGGCTGGGATGGAAAGGCCCGGGGAGTTACTCTGCAGGGCACAGACAGCGTGGGATATGACACTCTGGGGGCACGTGACTGGTCTCCAATGCAGGGGAAGGGATACAGATGGTGAGCTTCGGGCAGTGCTACAAATGTGGAGCTCAATTCAGTGACTTTTCCAAAATGCCAATGTTTTGCTCAAAATTTTTCATCTGCAAGATAAAAACTAAAACTCCAGTTCCCTCAGGGCACCTGGGTGGCTCAGTCGGTTGAGCGTCCGGCTACGGCTCAGGTCATGACCTCACGGTTCGTGGGTTCAAGCCTGGCATCGGGCTCTGTGCTGACAGCTAGCTCAGAGCCTAGAGCCTGCTTCAGATTCTGTGTCTCCCTCTCTCTCTGCCCCTCCCCCGCTCATGCTCTGTTTCTCTCTGTCTCAATAATAAATAAAACATTAAAAAAAATAAACAACTCCAGTTCCCTCAACATGGTGTGCAAGGTTCTTCATGGCCCCGTCTCTATTTACATGTCCTTTCCCGTAGCATCCGGCCACACCACCTGCCTGGTCCCCAAGCGTCCCAAGCAGACCCTCTTCTCCACTAGGATGTTTGTACTCTTTCTTTAAGAAATTATTTCTTTAAGACTAAGTTCAATCTAATGTCTTCTGTGAAGCTTTCCCCGACTTCTCTAGCAAAACTTTCATTATTTATTCATTCAGCAAATATTTTTTAAGTGCCTACAATGATGCCAGGCACTGTTCGATGCACTGAGGATACAGTGGGGAAAACACTGACAAATACCCCTGCCCTTATGAGGTTTGCATGATGACGTGGGGAATTAGCAAGAAGCCCCGTCTTCTTCTGGCCTTTAAGCCTCTCTCAGACAAGGGCCGTGTCTTTCCGTCTATTTATTCCCAGCGTCTAGCAGAGTGCTCCACACGGCTGCTTAATGGATGTGTTCTCAGGGCTGGAGATGGTCACGGAACAGCTAAGTAGTGATAATAGTTGTGTTTAGTAGGAAACAATATTCATACCCTGTGTAGATTTCCTTTAAATCAGTCTCCATATTTTATGTTTTTGTTTATTCATTTTTTTATAATGAAAGTTAAAATTTTTTTTTTTATTTATTTGAGAGAAAGAGAGAGGGCATGAGCAAGGAGGGTCAGAGAGAGAGAATCCCAATCAGCCTCTGTACTGTTAGTGCAGAGCCCCATGCAGAATTCGAACTCATGAACTGTGAGATTACAACCTGAGCCAAAACCAGCAGTCTGACGCTTAATGGACTGAGCCACCCAGGCACCTCTTGTTTATTCATTTCTTAGGAAAATCAGTTAACCTATTTAAAGTTGTTTTATTGAGAAGATGTTTTAAAATTAGAAAGTGTGACCACATAACACTGTGCATTTCTTAATGCCACTGAATTGTACCCTATAAATGGTTAAGATGGTCCTTCTTATGTGTTGCGTAATTTTCCATTATAAACGAAAACAAAAGTGAGACCCTACATTTCAATTCACAAAGAGACCCCCACTATGGACCAGGCCCCACTCTGGGTTGGGGAAATACAAAGACAAATAAGATCTCAGGTCCTTGAGGGACTTAGAATGCACCAACATGAGCCACAGGGACAATCCAGAGTTGTTCTCCTGTCTCAGGAGGGCGCTCTGTTCAGCCCACACCACCTTAGTCACGGGGACGCCCCTGGATTCGGAGGCACGGACGGTGCTCAGAACACAAGGAGGAATTAATTTTTTAGGGCTAACCTTGTGTTTTTGAAAATGCCAAGTAAGGGAACTGTGACAGAACATTCACGAAGGCAGGATTCCCAGGTATCTGTTCAGTGGTAAACGGAGGATGCAGCCACGTGTATTGCTACATGGGACAGTCACTTGATAGCAAGGCGCATCTCGATGCGATCAGACGCTGCGCAGGCAAGCACAGCCGAATTGTCCTTGTCAGGAGGATTTAGGAAAGGGGCAGCTATTTTGAGCAAATTGTCAGATGACGCTCCATTGAGAGAGATGGGGTATGGACAGCGGTCCAGAAATCACACGGACTTTGGCTTGAGGCCAAGGAAGGGCTCTCATCCGCCAGCTGCGGCACACAGCTTCTTAGCAACACAGCTAGCAGCCGGAACCACCGCAGGGGGCTGGAGTCGGGGGTCCTCCAGCCTCGGAGACTGATGGGCGCAGGTTCACACAGCGGCCGAGAGGAGACAACCAGACCCAGAGCAAGGCCCTGCGGGGAAGGGCCCTCGCCTGGGGCTGACGTGGCTGGGGAAGGGGACATTTGGGAAGTTACAAAGGATGCTTGTAATAGAAGACAGATATGTCGTAATTGAGTAGTATGTTGGATTTTTGTTCCTAAAGCCAAGAAATACTGTTGGTGCCTTTTGTTGTTGTTGTTTGTTTGTTTGTTTGTTTGTTTATTTTGAGAGAGAGAGAGAAAGAAACAGACAGAGAGGGAAAGAGAGAATCCCAGGCAGGCTCCCTCTGTCAGCAGAGCGTGCTGTGGAACTCAAACTCACGAACATGAACTGAGATCATGACCTGAGCTGAAACCAAGAGTCAGACACTTAACCAGCTGAGCCACCCAGGCATCCCTGATGGTGCTGCTTTGCTCGGCCCAGTGATGCTTCTATTTTGTTGATTTGTTTGTTTATAATAAAGAGAGGTATTCGTGAAGGGTTACTGTAGGACACTTGTGTGTGGGGGTGGGGGAAGGGCTCTGAAAGTGTGGGAGTGATGTTTAGTGCAAAGTTTGCTTCTGTTCCTGTGTTCTTTCTGGATGACCTTATGCACCTTGTTCCTTTTGGGGATGGTTTTCTTCAGGATGATTCTTATAGTTAGGAGGGGAGGAAATCTCCTTGATAATATGTTTAACTAAAGTCATTTTAATTTATATCTTTTGAAATTAACTTCCATGTATATAAGAAGGGCAGGCTTGTTCCTTTGAAGTCCTATGATGTCTCCCCAGATTAGCCATGTGATGGCTTTGGGCAGGTACCTTAATTTGCCAGGCCCTCAGTTTCTACATCTGTAAAATGGAGCAGTTGGACCAGTTGATTTCCTGGGGTGACTCTGGCTGTGCCTTTCAGTGATTAGTTTTATATAGATAATCCCAGCCCCTCAGTTATATACCTAACTGGTGATGGGTGTGTATAATTACATTAATAAGGCCCCAGAGGCCGAGACAAACGTGAGAACACCAAGTGTGGGATTACTTGGAACCAGGAAGATGATGATATGTTGTGTGGATATGTTTTGAAGACACATATCAACTCTGGAGATTTGTTCAAGTTCAAAGAGGGTTAACGAAGCTCCAATTTGCTGCTAATGTTGATCAAAAGGAGCAACACAATAATATTAAACATGTCTAGTTTTGAGGCAAATCCTTTAGTTTTCATGATTTTTAGCACGTTCTGCTTCATCATTTTTTCATTCTATATCTATTCCTTCAACAAATATTTATTGAGCGTCTTCTATGTGCCAGGCACTGGGAAACGAGCTCCGAGTGTCACAGCTCCCAGAACAGCAAGGCCGGGCACAAAACAGAATGATGTGAACAGGAGTGACTGGGGTGAAGGAGATGAACAAACACATGTACGTCAAGGAAGAACTCTCTGAGAAGGCACCGTTCGAGCTGAACCCTAAGTAAGGGCAGGCGTCCAGGCAGAGGGAAGGGCAAGGTCAGGAGTCTCACGGATCCGGCAGGACATAGACGGGGCTTCAATGTGCGTAAGAAAAGGCTGAGGCTCAAGTGGATGTTCTGAGTCCTTGCTCCAGGTTCCTCTCCCTGAACCATGTGGAGTGGGTTGGGCACAGGTGTCCGTTCTATCATCGCTGAACACGTATGGGAGACGCTCTCTTCTGGGACACAGAGGAGCCAAATAGACAGAATCCCAGTCAGTGGAGCTTGCGTTGCCATTATTCAAGGCAGCACACACTGTACGAATCTTTCCGTGTGCATTTCTCTTGGGATCATCCGATTACTGTAGACAGGGCGGTGGGGGTGGTGAACCAATGGATGGACCATTTGGGTTTTGCGCCCCACGACCCCCTTTGCTGCTGACTAGCTGGAGGGCTTGCAATTAACTGGCAAATTTCTCTGGTGCTAAGTTTCTTCATCTGAAGATGGAGGGCTTGGCTTTAGATAGTATCCAAGACCCCACCCACTTTGAACAATGTGGAGATGTCGTTGGGGGAGGGGTGGAAGGTTTTAGATGACTTAGGGATTACTGAGGTTTCTCACTCATGGACTTGGGGACGTCCGGAATGTATTGTTTTGTGTTTCCATGGAGGTAAGCATTTCCCATGCCATTCTGCTTAGGTAGGTCATGTGCTGTTTTATAGTGGGACCAAGCAAATGTTTTCCTCAACCTTTCTATCAGGATGCCTGGTTACTACATAAAAGGGCCAGCCACAGGCATTCAGACAGTTGAGATGTGTGGAGACAAGTCTCCCTAAACAGAAGCCGTAAGTTTAATGAGTGGAATTAAAAATGCAAATGATGGGCACGATTGCTGGATAATTACACGATTAGAACAGCTCCATCAGACAGGGGCTCCAATGGCCCGTTTGTGGATCTGTGTCCTGTTTATGTCTAGGCAGCTAGCTTGAGGCCTCTCTTTGCCTTGGGCTTGCCATGTGGGGGGACCCACTCACCACCTACCCCCTTCCCAGGGGGCTGCGGGGACTAATGAGGGAGCCTTTGAGAGTTACTGATGAAAGGCGCTGTAAAAGTACAAAGTCTTATTACGCTATTATGAAACCACATTTCGGCATCTGTTACCCACCAACACCAGAGTGAAACTCGACAGCCTTTCAGCCCATTTGTCAAGTGCCAGCACTTCCCCTCTCGGCACAGGTGAAACAACAATAAATAGAAATTGAATGTGTATCCCAGGTATTTTAATAAAGTCGATAAAACACAGTCGCGCTGGCCCCTTTGGCTCTTGCCAGCGCTCGCTCATAAACAGAAACCCCCATGGGGATATTCACTGACTGGGGTGGGTGCATGCAAGGTGCAAGCTCAGAGCCCGTGCTTGCGATTTCATTTGGAGGAAAGTGCTTGGTGGATGCGCTTGGGTTACCATAGCGACCGAGGGACAATGCTCTTGGGCGTGCAGACCCCATGTTTGCAGCATAATGCTTCAGAAGGGGGATTTAGAGATGCAGAACAAAACATAATAAAGAAGCGTCAAACCTAATAAGACTGGGGACTGAAAGAAAGCCAGGGACTTCTGTTTAGACACCACAGCGTTCTCGCGTTGTGGGTCTGGGAACCGATCCAAGACTGAAGCTTGTTCATTATACCTCCCAGGCCGCAGGCATTCAGAAGGGCTCTCTGCATTGAAATTGCAACTTTTTCTCACCTGGCTGCAAAGAGAACCCACTGAGTTTAGAACAGTACACGAAGGAAGAGATTTTCTCATTTAAACAACATCCTTTTGTACCTGGTCGATAAGATAGAAGGGGGAGAAAAAAAAAGCCCAGCTTGAATATTGAGCAAGTTGCCAAAATTGAGGCCGCAACAACCCCATGGTGTCTTTATCGGGTAACGTAAATATCATTCGTGGATATAGCCTCATTAATCAAAGCCACAAATGCTCCAAGAGTTCTGATGCAAAGGATGTAGCAAAAGGTGGCTTTCATCATTTACATAATTAAAAAAAGTCCTGGATTTTCTTCCCTTGTTTGATGCCTCTGGGTTATGGACAGCTGACACCTGCTTTCTGGGTGCGCGCTCTTTCTTCCCGAAACTTCTCTTTGTTATCAAGGAGTGGACCCGCAGTGCCTCGTGGTAGGGAAGGAAAAGTTAACACAAAACAAAACAAAGCAGTTTGAATGGAAGGTACATTGATCAAGGTAGCATGTGGGTAGGGAAAAGAGATTAAGAGTGAGGACACCTGATTTCTAGTCCCTGTACAGTCACTGGTTTGCTGTGTGCTACTGCGGCCGGGTCATGGGGTCATGGGGCCTCGGGGCCTTGGTGTTGCTCATCAGATGACGCTAGGAGGCTGGATCTAGTCAACCGCAGGCTCTCTGAGGAGGAGCACGTTACTCTCTCCTCACACTGCACACAGTCGGCATGACATAACTCTTCCTTGTGGTCAAATTCCCAAGGCTATGCCCACTTTCCGTAAGCCTCTCACCCCAGAGGTGACCCATAGAAGTCATTTTGTACCACATTGTTTGGTGGGGGGCAGTGAATGACATTTCCTATGGACCCACATCATCTGAAGCTGCTTCAGAGGCTCCTCAGGGCAGGTGCTAATGGGGACAACTTAAGTTTGACCTTAGAACCTTCAAGCCGATATTTAAATATTGGGGTCCATCTTGGAGACCCTGGTTTCCCCCCTGATTCATGTCACACATTACTGATGGCGCTCAGGCAGGGGTAACTGGGGTGTTAGACGTGGACTTCAGGGGGCACCCGTGTGGCTCAGTCGGTTGAGTGTCCAACTTCTGCTCAGGTCATGATCTCATGGTTCGTGAGTTCAAGCCCCACATTGGGCTGGCTGCTGTTGGCAAAAAGTCTGCTTCAGATTCTCTGTCCCCCTCTGTCTCTGCCCCTCCTCTGCTTGTGCTCTCTCAAAAATAAATAAAAACATTAAAAAAAAAAAAGGAAGTAGGTGGGCACCTGGGTGGCTCAGCCTGTTAAGCATCTGACTTCAGCTCAGGTCATGATCTTACAGCTTGTGAGTTCAAAGCTCCATGTTGGGCTCTGTGCTGACAGCTTAGAGCCTGGAGCCTGCTTCAGATTCTGTGTCTCCCTCTCTCTGCCCCTCTCCTGCTCATGCTTTGTCTCTCTCTCAAAAATAAATAAACATTAAAAAAAATTAAAAAAAGAAGTAGATTTCAAGTTATTCTTTCAGCAGAACCCTTCCAACATTTTGATTCTGAGACCTTTCTTATTGCAGCTCTACCTCTAGTATTTGCCGACTGAGAACATCTACAAAGTGGTAGGTTGCATTAAGGTTCATGATCATTGGTTCCCGTCACAAGACGCTTATACAATCCTGCCCTTCCTTGGCCTCCTGTGGCTGTGGTGGATGTTTGCGCTCTGTGGTCGGGCAGATAGGACAGCGCATGTGGGGATAGGACAGCGGACTATGTCCTCTTGCAGCAGGATGTAGTGAGGGGCTGCTCCTTCCGTCCGCTGCCCAGATCGAGAAGTTACACAGAACAGAGCAGAACTCAGCCTCAACCAACGGCAGCCCATGTGTAGTCGGAGTAAGAAATAAATGTTGGTTGTTATAAGCTACTGAAATTTGGGGGCTGCTCGTTACTACAGCAACCAAGCAACAATAGAAAGCAATGATACAATGAATTCTATCTTAATCATCTTAACATCTATGGGTATTTGAAAAATAGTGGGATAGCACCTGGACTGGTGGATGGATGCCTGGTTCTGCATGTAAGTCAGTCATACTTTTGTTTTTCCAAGTTTTTGGACAGTGTTTGACGTCCCATTGGAATTAGATTCCTTGCCATGTCTCGGAGTATTCTTTGCCATCCATGATTGGGTTTCTGACTCTCCAGTTTGGGAGTATCCATTCTAGAACAACTATTCTCCTTCAGATTTGTGGCGATATGGAAAGAGAATGGATTTTTGAGACAGTGTATGTGGGTTTGGGTCCTGACTCTCTCACAGATTTCCTGTGTGAACTTGAGCATGACTCTTGGCTTTTCGGAGCCCATGAAACTCTTCTTACATACAGGGCTGTTTGGAGCATTCAATGCAACAATGTAGATCTTTCTAATGTGAGTTGTAGCTGTTACCCTTGGAGTAAGTAACCGGAGGATAAAAGAGTCCCCCTAACACCTCACCCCTCCTCCAGTCCTCCCTGGGTCTCGCTCATGCAGCCCAGCCCACCAGCTGGGTGCTCCCACACGTGTCAGTCTGAAAGATGGCATTGAGGAAACTCAAAGTCCTTATCAAAGGCATGGGGGCATTGGCATCTCTGACTGGAGTAGGGCAGACCTTTCTTTTGAGATGAAAGTTAATTCAGATTGTGACATCTGAAGGAAATACCCAACTTTGTATTACTCCCCGTGAAAGGCCCTGACAAGTTGACCAGTTCCTCCTTCCCTGCCCTCCCACTCTTGCCTCCCATGGCTCCCCACTCCGCAGACAGGGGTCTCTCAGAATCTAGTGCAATGGAACATAGAGCAACAAGTTAATTAGGACCTAAGGGAGCACCACAGCCGGGCTGCTGAAATTACAGCAAAGACCGCCACCTCGGCACCTGCCTGCAGGCTTGTTTCCAGGGGGAGCTGCTGGAGGGAGGGGTCCGGCTTCCTGCCCTGAGGTCAAGTCTCGGGGGTCAAAGAGGTGAATTGTGCAGGGCTCAGATTCAGGGGAGAAGTTCTGCCTCAAGAAAGCAGTTTTAATGAGGTCAGGAGGACCCAGGGTGTGTGTGTGGGGCGGGGGGGGGGCGGGGGAGAAAGTTGGGAGCTGGCTGGGACCACCTTTGCAAGACTGTGCTTCGAAGGCCTTCAGCACCATTCTGAGGTGCTTTTTGTTCCCCATCCGCCTCAAGCTCCCTCACAGGCGCCCATGCCTCCTGCAGCAACCTTTCTTCCCCGCTTCCCACCGTTACAGCCCGATCTGTGACCTGGGGACCAGATCTTCCTGAGGGAGAAGGAGCCGCCTGCTGGCACTGAGCACTCTCCAGGCACAGCTTGGACCCCAGGAAAGTGCCGCTATTTGGCCATTTTGGACCTGTGTCAATGTCAGTTTCATACAGTGCTGACTATCACATTTAACCTTGGGAAGTATCACTATATCTCCATTTTACAGATGAGGAAATCTAAGTCACTGGCTCCAGTATCTGACCCCACCATCCTGACCCCAGCCCCGGCCCAGAACCCTCACACTATGCTGACAAACCCATTTATACTGCTAACAGCCTCAAACGTCACCTGCTCTGAGGGCCTGGGCTCGTTCACGTTGCTTAATGCGGGCACGGGAAGCTACTGCAAGTGAGGGTGTTTTTGCAACCAGCTTGGATGTCCCAGGATGTCCCTGATCTGGTGAGGATCTGTCTGGGCCACCGGCCCGTGAGAAATATGTGGGGAAGGGGCAGGGACAGGGAGTGGGGGGAGGGGTTGCTGCAGGGCTAGGCAGAAACTCCTTTCCTTTAAAAAACTTACCGTTTTCTGATTTAAGAAGTAATACCTGTAGAAAATGAAGAAAATGCAAAAAGAAGACAAAGTAAAACAAAAATGACCAGCAATCTAAAGAAAGTCATAACGTCTATGATTGTTGTGTATCATGCTTCTCTTCTCTTTCCTTCCATGTGCATATATCAATTTTGGAAGTGGAGCATCTATTGTAAACATTAATTCCCTTATTTGGTCTCTATTGTATTCCAAAAAAGATTTAACATGGTTTATAAGAACGCATGAAATATGATATAATAGCACACATTGAAAGTGGGGTTAAGAAAGAAAAATCCAGGGGTGCATGGGTGGCTTAGTTGGTTAAGCGTCGGACTTTGGCTCAGGTTGTGATCTCACGGTTTGTGGGTTTGAGCCCCGTATTGGGCGCTACGCTGCACCTTGGAGCCTGGAGCCTGCTTCAGATTCTGTGTCTTCCTCTCTCTGTGCTCCTCCCCCACACATGTTCTGTTTCTGCCTCTCTCTCAAAAATAAATAAAAATTTAAAAAAAGACAGAAAAATCCATAACACAACATATTCAGATTTGTATTTTTCAGCTTTATTGATATTTAATTGACATATAATATTGTGTATACACATTGATTTGATACATTTATATGCTGCAACATGATTACCAACACAGCATTAGTTAACACCTCTATCATGTCACATAATTACCACTTCCGTTTTGTGGTGAGAACATTTAAGATCTGCTCTCTTAGCAACAGTTGGGTATATAACACAGTATATAATATAGTATGTATTCAAGTATATAATACAGGTTTGTATTTTTTAAAAGAAAATTCTGTTAGAATTTTCATTAGGTGAGGTTTATTTAGTTTAAGTAATCTCTATACCCAACATGGGACTTGACCTCATGACCCTGAGATCAAGAGTCACATGCAGTACTGACTGAGCCAGCCAGGCTCCCCCAGGTTTGCATGTTTAAAATTTAACATAGAACCGAGATTATTTGCCTATGCCATTAAATAGTCTATAGCATCATTAAAAAATTTTTAAAAAATGTTTTATTTATTCTTGATACAGAGAGAGACAAAGCACGAGAGGGGGAGGGGCAGAGAGAGAAGGAGACACAGAACCGGAAGCAGGCTCCAGGCTCTGAGCTAGCTGCCAGCACAGAGCCTGACGCGGGGCTCGAACCCACGAACGTGAGATCTGACCTGAGCCGAAGTCGGAGGCTTAACTGACTGAGCCACCCAGGCTCCCCTATAGCATCATTTAAAAATGTAATCTATTTAAAGTAAGTAAAAAAACAACAACACAGCACAGAGGAGTGCACAGATTAGAAGCAAATGGCTTGATACAGCATCATTTTTAATGATCGTGCCATTCCACCAACTGACGACATGACTCTTTACTTGTTCAGTTCATTCCCACGTCCCTTTAGTCCGTTTCCAGTATTAAAATAAAGCTGCAAAGAAGGAACATTGCTAGGGCTATTTTCAGCAAGACCAGAAGCCATGGTGGTATCCCTAGGTCTGAATCCCACATTGTCCTTGAAAGGAGTACCATCTTGTGGGGGCATGAATCCGACTCCTTTTGCCTAAATATGAACACTTCTAATCCTAAGCCAAGTCAGCTTGCCTTCCATCTGTGTCCTGTTTCCTGCAGGATGCCCATGGGCTGTGCCAGCTCCAGCCCCTGCCGTAATGCCCTCTGGTTGGTGTGCAGTTTAGATTCCTGCAGGGAACCCTCTCTGTTGGACGTGGTTGTAGGGAAACAGAGTCAGATACTCGCGGCAGGTGAATGATGTTGCTGAGGGAAATCGCCAGATCTTTCCTTCATTGTGTTTGATCCTCACCAGGTTGTCTAAAAGGAAGAGGCTTCAGATTCCTCTTTCTTAAGGGCTGAAAAGAAAAGTATGTCCTTGGTAGTAAAAAAGCAACGGGACTCAAAAGATCTTCAGAGCCAGTAATAAATAACCCACAAGATGGCGCTGTTCCTCCATCGCAAGCGACTTGGGCGGTTCTTGGTTACCAGGCAGAGCGAGGGACCCTTAATTTAGAGCGTGGTGAAGGGAGGTGGCCAGAGGTTGCCAGTGGGCAGGGGGCCTTGTTTGTCTTTTCTGCCATTCTTTTCCTTCTCAGGGCTTCTCCTCTTTCTCAGTGACTCCGGCCCTCACATTTTTCTTGGTGTATCTGGGACGCTGAGGTCAGCCCTGCCGCATTTGCCTCCATCTCCTTGTTTACGCTCTCCCTCCTTCCCGAGGATTTCTTTCCCTTTTTCAACCTTAAGTGACTGTAATAAAAAATATATTATTATAAAACATTATATTCTGGTTTGTGTATTTCATGTAAGTTTTAGGTGCAGTACTAAAATTTAAAAAGTAGGAAAATTGATCCTTTTGTATTCCTTTATTAGTTTTTCCTCTGTAAACAGAAACATACAAAACTGAGATTTTATTCCTTCTTACGTGAAGCCCTGGTTGGTTGTTATTTTTATGTTTATTTTTTTGTGGTTCAGTGGGCCCGAGTAGAAAATCGATGAGAAATAGAACCAATAGTCATTAGGTTCTTGGTCTTTGATTCATTACAATAAGAGCTGCATGGGGGGAAGGGGGGAGAGCAAGGAGGTGAAATAATTCATAAATCGCAGCTACTATGTATTGAGCTAAGTGTGACCCGTCTTCTCCCGTGGTCCCCGCATACCGGTGAGGGGCAGGAGGCTCTGGGAGTGGGCGGAACGTGGCCAGGGCGGCTGGGCTTTGATGCCAGGTCTCGGTGGCTCCCACATCTGTGCCCTGGGCTGTTCGGGTAACACCCATGGAGGCCAGACCTGGGGTGCGAGTCTGGACTCGGAGCCCTGGGAGTCCCCTTCAGATGGAGCGAAGCAAGGAAAAGCGCTGTGCTGAAGTAATGGCGGACTTGTAGGCCGGCTTCCGGCAGGAGACCTTGATTTCCCGACTCAGCCTCAAGTCCAGCCGCAGACCCCATTCACTGGCTTCTCCTCCTCCTTTTTCCCTGGGAGTGGGGGCGTGATTGCATTTCATGTGCGGAAGGAGAGGGCTAGGACTCCATAAACAACCTGCTCCCGAGAAAAGACTTGGGGTCACTCCTGTGGGAAATAAGGTCCAAGAGGACCCAGGCGAGAGTTGGAGGCTTTGATTCCTTTCTGAGGCTCTGGAGCAGGGGCAATCCAGACGACGCCTTGTTGGGGCGAAGGCCACAGCTTTCAGGACGAGTGCCATTCCTGTGAAGTGCACGGCATGGCCTGCCCACCCCGTGACTGACCGCCGGGTGCTCAATTTCTGTCGGGGGACACAGGGGACAGGAGACTCAACTCACGGGCGTCCGAGGGCTGTCCTGGGGCGGGGCTTAGGAGAGGAGGGCTAAGCTACTAACGTGGACTCCTCGATGAAGAAGCCCCCTCCCAGGGCACCCCAGTAAGGTACTTGACCTCGCCTTGCCCCGCCTCTAGTCCAGCACTTTGAATTTTAAGCCTTATCTCAGTGAAATGAGAGTTCTATTCTCAGTTCAAAGTATTTCAGACAAACTCAGGAGGCGCTGGAGTCCTTCCCAGGCGCTTAAGATGGTGCCCTGGGAGCGCCTGTGGCTGTGGCTTCATGCCTCTCACAAAAATCACAGCAGAGGGCGCCTGGGTGGCCCAGTCTGTTAAGCGTTCGGCTTCGGCTCAGGTCATGATCTCACGGTTCCTGGGGTCCAGCCCCGCAATGGGCTCTGTGCTGACAGCTCGGAGCCTGGAGCCTGCTTCAGGTTCTATGTCTCCCTCGCTTTCTGACCCTCCCCTGCTCACGCTGTCTCTCTTTGTCTCTCAAAAATAAATAAAAAAGACGGAAAAAAAAGAAATTACTTAAAAAAAATCACAGCAGTGACCTGGTCACACAAACAATTCGTATCCATCATAGAAAATTTGGAAAATATAGAAAAGCAGAAAGAAGGAAAGAAATTACAGCTCTTTTTAGCTTAACCTCTTTATTTCTCCCAAACAAAGAAGTCTCCATCCAGCTTCTTCTCTCTTGCTGAAGGAAGTGCAGACCTGGGGCGTGGAACCCAATCTCTCGCTTGAAACAAGTCACGTTGCACCTCCTCTACCCCATGACATTTTCTAAGATTAAAAAAAAAAAAATTCCCAGGGCATCTGGGACTTTGGCTCAGGTCATGATCTTGCAGTTTGTGGGTTCGAGCTCTGCGTCAGGCTCTGTGCTGACAGCTCAGAGCCTGGAGCCTGGTTCTGATTCTGGTCTCCCTCTTTCTCTGTGCCTACCCCGCTTGGGCTCTGTCTCTGTCTCTCAAAAATGAATAAAACTTAAAAAAAATTGAAAAACATATTCTATCACTGGCAGACATTGTAATGGGTCATGGGGGCCCAAAGATGCGAACATTCTTGTTTTGATCACAAATCTCCACACTTTTTCTTTTGTTTGGTCACATTCTGTTTGTTTCTGAAAATGACGTTTTCCTGCTTTGCTTATTTGATAAAGTACAATTACATTTGAAAAATTTTTTATCAGCATTTTCATGAGGTGTTGCATCAGCTTTCCTCTGAATCACTGTCACAAAGAGAAGACCTTATTCCTGACGGCCTGGAGTCCAGGCGAGGAGGGGAAGACAGGTAAGAGCCAGAGCCCCAGGCTGGGGTGGGGGCCGGGGCCGCTTGGAGGCTTGGAGGGCGCTGGCCCCTGGGGAGCGGGCTGGCAGCGGGGTGCGGGCGGGGGCTTCCTAGGTCTCTTCCTTATTCCTGAAAATTGCTCGGCAGGTCTGAAAAGTGGCCTAAGTTCTTTCAAGGCACTGTTTCAAAATATGTAAGTCAAATTTATTAACCAAAAGACTATTGTAGCTTTTATTCCCACTGCCCAGGGATGACTGCTCATAATATTTTAGTAAATCAACAGCATCCTTTTTATATAGAATATTAAAAATTCCTCTCTGTTCTGAAGCCATCTTCGTAAACTTTAAAATATGTTTTGAGCCTTTTCTCATGGCATTAAATATGTCCACACAATATAATTGCCAGTGACTGCAGAGTGTTCTCTAATCATTTCTTGAATTCCCATTGTTGGGTATTTTGATACCTTCCTCCTCAATTTTTGCTAATTATTTACAATGTTGCAGTTAATGTACTTGGGTGTCTGTCTTGGCACATATCCCTAATTGTTTCCTTAGGCACGTTCTTGTAAGTGAAAGGATATATGCTTTGAAAGTAATTAATAGGAGTTGCCTTGATTTGCTTCAGAAAGTTGCATCAACTTAGAGTCCTATCGTTGCGTGGAAGTGACGCAGGCAGGCTGAATCCAAGAATCCAGAGGACCAGCCGTGAGGGTCCTTGGCTTCATGCAGGCTAGAAATCAAACAGGAGCTGGAGAAAGAGAAAACAGAGTTTACTGAACGGGGTGAGGGACAGAGAGTAGTAGACAGAGTGTCCAGGAGACTCAGACAGGAGAATGAGTCTCATTATTGCTTAGGGCTAGGGGTTTATACCTGGAAAGGGCCAAGGGTACGTGTGCCTTCAGGAATCTGGGGCCGGGCACCCCCAAAGGAGAGTGTCAGGTGAACAGTAGGTGTTATTCCATAAACCACTGCGGGTCAGGGTATTGATGCTGGTGCCGGTCGAGTGTGTTTGAAGCTAATGTCCAGGAACACGTTTGGGACCTCGGTCTTCTTAGGTGTTATTAGGCGTTAAGTTTTTGGGGCCTAGGACAACACTCAGAGAATGATTGACTTTCTTGCTGTTCCCTCAAAGTGGGACTTATTCAGAGGCAAAAATATGGCCTACAGAAAACAGTGAACGTGGAGCCTTTCTAAAATGGAGTCCCTTCAGCTTTCTTACTTCAAAAGGACCTCTTCTCACCAGTACTAGGAGTTATACATCTATTAGTATTTGTCAGTGGTAGTTAAGTAAAAAATTGTATCTCATTGGTTCAGTTTTGATTTCTACATTAAAACTGCATCTATTTTAAAGTAATGTCTGCAACACCTTTAACCCATAGGGGGCACCATCCTCATAGCTGATGTTTATTGAACACTTACTTTGTGTCAAGCATTCGTGTGTATTGCTTCAGTTACATCTTGGAGGAGTCCTTATAGAAATTGCCCTAGGCTAGGGAGCTAGTAAATGACAAATGTGGGAACTGAAGCCACACTTGACTGATATAGAAGTCCTGATTCTATTCGTTTTGCTTTTTTTCAGACTGTACCCAATTTCCTTGAGGGTTTGATTGTTATTTTTAACCACCTTGCTTGCCCGCCTTACTCCCTCCTAGAGCTGGCCAGGCCAAGCCTTGTGTCTTGTGTCGAGCTCAGATAACATTGACCGGAGAGGAAAGAGAGCCGAGCGATAGACTCATGGAACCTGGTAGCAGAAGCAAGAAATGGTGAGTGTGTTTCTCTCTTGTCCATTCTCAAGTGTAGCCCTTGGCCCTGATTAGCAAAGCAGAGTGTGGGGGTGGAGTTAGGCTGAGCCTAATGGCTGGCTTGCCACTGCAGAGTAAGATGGGTGGGGCCCCGAAGAGACCCAGTATGAGGATTCAGAACACCTACATCTATTTCTAAATACTTTGTGTGTTTGCATCTATCTATCTATCTATCTATCTATCTATCTATCTATCTATCATCTATATCTATCATTTATCTATCTATCATTTATCTATCTATCTATCATTTATCTATCTATCATCTATATCTATCATTTATCTATCTATCTATCTATCTATCTATCTATCTATCTATCTATCAATGAGGAAAAATAGAAGCAGGGCTCACCTGGGGCTTGTGGTTTCTGGAGGTGGGGCTCAGGCTCACGAGAAGCAGAGCTTGCGCTCACCTGAAGCGGTGCACCAGCTCACGCAATCAGGGACTCAAACTCGCGAATTGTGAGATCACACTTGAGCTGAAGTCAGATACTTAACAACTGAGCCAACCAGGTGTCCTGCTTCAATTTTAAATGGTATTTAAAATTCAAACCAGTTTTTTTCTATTCTTGGTATTAAGAAATACAGTGATTTTGTATTTTGATATGTGTGCCCAGCGACACTCTTAAATGTTCTTGCTTTGGGGCACCTGGGTGGCTCAGTCTACTGAGTGTTGGACTTCGATTTGGGTCATGATCTTGCAGTTCGAGTTTGAGCCTCTAGTCAGGCTCCCTGCAGGGAGCCCGTTTTTGGATCTTCTGTCCTCTCCTCTGCCCCTCCCTACTTGTGCACTCTCTCTCAAAAACAAATAAATATTAAAAATTTTTTCTTGTTTTAATTTTTATTTATATTAATTTTTAAAATGTTTGTTTATTTTTGAGATAGGGAGATGGACAGACAGACCAGGAGCAGGGGAGGGGCAGAGAGAGAGGGAGACACAGAATCTGAAGCAGGTTCCAGGCTCTGAGCTGTCAGTACAGAGCCCGATGCAGGGCCTGAACTCAAGAACTAGCTCATGACCTGAGCTGAAGTCTGGATGATTAACGGACTGAGCCACCCAGGCGCTCCATTTTATTATATTTAATACATAAATTATTTTAATAAATAAATGTCAGTGATTTATGTATAACATCTTTGGGGGGAAGTTCTATCGACAATAATCTTAACCAAATGGTGACAGTTTAATTTCTTTTTTTTTTCTTGCCTCAGTGCTGTGGCTGAGACTCCAACACAGTGTTGAATAACCTTGGTAATAATGGGCACGTTTTCACCATTTCTCCCTTGAGCGTGATGTTTGCTGTGGATGTTTTACAGACACCTCTTGTCAGTTAGAGAAATCCACTTGTATTCCTAGTTTGTCTCTATGTTTTTATCATGAATGGTGTTCATTTTTAAAAAAGAGAACAATCAATATATTTCACCATGTTTTCTTTTGTCATTGTATTGCTTTTTTTTTTTAATGCATGAGTGTTAAATTTTATCAATTTTTTTCTGTCTTTATTTAGGAGGCTTTTTCTTCCTGGATTTGTTAATGTGATTGTTGTTTTCTACACATACTTCCCCCCCCATTTTCCCAACTTTTTAAAGATCTTGCAGTAATAACCTTTGCAAATGAGAAAATCGAGGTGTACAGAGGTTAAGTCATTTCCCAATGACTTGAAGCTGTAGGTTGTTAGGTTTGGATTTTGAGTCTAGTTCTGATGACCCCAAACTTCATGGTCTTTTTTTTTTTAATGTTTATTTATTATAGAGAGACAGAGAGACAGAGTGTGAGTGGGAGAGGGGCAGAGAGAGAGGGAGGCACAGAATCTGAAGCAGGCTCCAGGCTCTGAGCTGTCAGCACAGAGCCTGACATGGGGCTCGACCTCACAAGTAGTGAGATCATGACCTGAGCCGAAGCCAGACGCTTAACCGACTGAGCCACCCAGGCGCCCCCTCAGGGTCTTTTACATAGATGCCCTTCAGCAGAGGGTGTGCGGCATCATCTCAGGGCTCCAAGGAGGTGCATCTGCAGGGTGGATGGTGGGCTCAGGGGGCCCTCAAAGGCTTTGATGCCATTGGACTGGTAGTGGCTGCCAGATGAGGGGGAGGAGAAAGAAGGATTTGCAAATGTTAACAAGAAGAGAGGAAAAAAGAAGAGCCAAGGCAAAGAAGAAAACAACGGCTGTTTGCCTTGTACTCCAAGGTGACTTTCCAGGTCGCCGAGAAGCAGGAGGGGGCAGAGGGGTTCCGGGTGTCTTGCACTCCGTGTTTGCCACTCTGCGTCCTCCCCGTGTGGAGTCAGACTGCTCAATGTCTGCCTTCATTCCCTAGGGCCTCAGACAGTTCTTTGGTGAGCTGTATCGTGAAGCCACAGGAAGGGTGTTCACTTGAGGTAGTTTGGGGATGGGCAGCTGGACAATCAGTTCAGTTCCCCATCACAGGAGACCATGGAGCAGGGACAGACAGATGTCTCCCTGGGGTTAGGGTGGCATGAAAAATGTTGAATGGGAGAGTCACCTCTCACGTGCTTCAGGTGCTAAGATACTCTGATTTTAGTGAAAAGTGGTGGCATTTTCTATTTTCAGTGAAAACATATACAGATTAGAAGTAATGTGACTTAGGGGCACCTGGGCAGCTCAGTCAGTTGAGAGTCTGACTCTTGATTTTGACTCAGGTCATGATCCCAGGCTTGTGAGATCAAGCCCTGTGTCGGGCTCCATGCTGAGCTTGGTGCTTGCTTAAGATTTGCTCTTTTTTTTGCCTCTGCCTCTCTCCCCAACTTGTACACACATTCTCTCTCTCTAAAAAAAAAAAGTGACTTAACATTTTCCTAAAGTGGGGGGCAACGTATACTAACCATAAGCCAACAGTGGAGGTTGGTCCTTTCCCTTGAACCTTATCCCTAGGCTTAGAGAGGGGCACTTGGCAATGAAAGGTAGAATGCACTCTGTCATCGCAGGCTCTGGGAGTGACCAGGCAGCTGTGATGACCCAGCTGAACAATGTATACCAAGTGGAAAGTTGATTTGCTGCTCAGTGCAGAGGTGGTCCCTTACCAATGTCCTAGTTGGCAGGCCAATGACAAACACTTGTGCCTCATCCTTTAGTGTCTCACTCCACCCCGGGACAGAGAAATCTGGAGGGGATGAGCTGACCACATAGAATGTCGCAATAAGAATCTATTGTCTTCCCCTCCATTGGTGCCTGTTCTCCGTGACCTGACGATTTTACAGCAGCTGCGTGAGAAGCCTACAAATTTCAAATTTGCCAGTAAGCAAAATAAATATATAAATAAGTAACCCATCATCAGCTCCTGGCCTCCTGACCCAATCTTAAAATATGTTGCAAATACGCTGACACTGGGGATGCTGTATCTAATAGCAAACAGCATCAGACTCCGGCTCACACCTGGCTGGGTTGGGCCAGCCGCCACGTCAATAGACTTTAGGACCTTCCTCAGGCTGTGGACCCCCATTGCATTCCAGATGATAAATCCACGAGCGAGGGGGTCAGAGCAGTAGGAGAAGGGATCTGCCTTCTTCTTCGAAGTCTTTCCTTTAAACTTAAGCACTAATAATGACAATGGCCCTAATTATATCTTGAGGCCCCTCTACCCTCTCAAAGATCTCAAACATAACAGATGCCATTATCTCATTAATCTTTACCTATGGCTGATGAGCATTTAGTTTTAATTTAGAAAGGCAGCCCGGAGGGGAGATCACTTATCCAAGACTGAAGACAAGGTAGAAATGTGGCTTTAAATCCTGCCTGCATATTAGAATCTCCTGGGGGAGCTTAAAAAAAGTACATGAATATTACCCAGACCGGTTGTTCCAAACATATTTAAAAGTTTTCCAATAACTGAATTGAGTATAAGTTTTAAAGTTTAAATTAAACCGGGATCCTTGGGATTGGGGTCTGATCATCCACATCTTTTAAAAACTCTCTGAGGTAATTCTATTATGCAGCTTCAGTGGTACCCAGAGTTGAGAGTCACTAATATATGTCCTGGCAGGTAGGCTGAATAACCGGCCCTCCCTGAACTTGGCCGGGTGTATCACAACAAAATGGAGGTAACGGTCTAGTGATGTGAACTTAGGTGTCCTGGGTACATTATCATCCAAGGTTTTCCTCTCTGGCCACTAAGGGGAAGAGAGGTCTATATTTACTGATTCCTTACTCTATGCGAGGCACCATGTACATATTAGCTCATGTTGGTCTTCATAGCAAACCCATGAGGTGGGCGTAATTAATCGAATTCCACATGTGGAAGAAAAGTGTGAGGTCTGGGGAGGTTAACTTGTGAAAGGCAAAGAGTCAGGGGAGATGTGGAATTTGAACCCAGGTCAGAGTCCGTTGGAGCAAAAGTGTAAAAGTGTACTGTTGTCTCTCTCATGGGTATGGAACTGTCTCTGAGCTTCTTTTCTGGTAGGGATGGGAAGGAACACATTTGTCGAATCAAGTGCCACATAAATGGACGTAAGACACCATTAATCAGTTCCAGGAAAGAAATTACACCTGACGTGATGGCGTCTCTACCTGCTGAGTCTGTGGTGATCCCTAGGACTCTAGGATCTGTCTGCTTTGTGCAGGAGCCAGACTGCTGAGCAAAATGGAGATACATTTGGAACCACAACCTTTGCGTCCTTGAGGCCAGTGTTTTCCCTGGTGTAAATAATATGAGCTGTGTGTGTAATTTAAAAATGTTTAATAGTCACATGAAAAAGTAAAAAGAAGCAGCAAAATTAATTTTAGCAACATATTTTATTTAACTCAATCTATTAACGATATTTTAATGTGTAGTAAACAGAAAATCTTGAGATATTTTACTTCTTTTTTTGGTGCTATGTGTATTTTATACTTCTGGCACCGTCCAATTCCAACGTCAAGGTTTCATCAGAAATACTTGATCTGTATTTAGGTGTCATAAAATATACAACTAAAGAAGTAGGCTTGTATATTCAAGTTGTGCCAAACATATTTAAACATTTTCCAACAAATGATTTGAGTATGTTTCAACATTTTATTAATTAAATTAAATAAAATAAGAAATGCAGTCTCTCAGTTACACTAATGTGTTACATCCTCAGTAACCCCAACTAGTGAGGGTCAGGAATTAGTGCACATTTCTACCTTTGAGAGAGGCCTTATTTTTTGATGTATCCCCTTGGGTATGATTTTTTTTTTAAATTTTCTTGCCTGGGAGGTGGCAGGTAGTAGAAGTTCCCCCACTCTGACAGCTCATACTCTCTGTCCAAATATGCAATTTAGGGGTTGTGCTAATCACTGAGTATGTCTGTACTGATTATACATTTGGGCACTGAGGAAACAACCACCAGATGAATCTGCAGATTCAGTGGACCCACTCTGAGTTCAACTTTGGCCAACATTCCCTTTGTTATCTAGCTCCCAGTGGCCCTACTATAACAGGTGTCATTGTCAATGTGAGTCCTGTGTTCAGCAGTCCTCAGAATGTCCGGGTATACCTGATTCTCTAACCTGACCAAGTGGTAGATCTGTTTGAAGAATGGGGGGAATCAGAAGTGTGTGTACTTGCTGTGGTGTTGTGAGGTCTTTTTTCTTGGAGACCTGGCCTCTTCTTCAGTCAGTGGGCTCTGGATCATAACAGTGGGCGAGAGGTGATGATATTCAAATAACCACCCCTGGTCTCCTAATCATCTAACATGTGATTTCTTTAGTTGGTATGAGTTGAGTAGTACCCTTCTTGGCTGCCCCATCTCTTTTGCCCCTAGATATTTCATGTTTTTTTCTTAAGACACAGAGAGAGAGAGAGAGAGAACTGCAAGCAAGGCCCATGCTCAGCACAGAACCTGATGTGGGGCTCCATCTCACGACCCTGGAATCATGACCTGAGCCGAAATCGAGTCAGACACTCAACTGACTGAGATGCCCGATACTTCATGTTTTATGAACCAACAAAAGAAACACTTTGCAGGGCAAGCCCCTCTCGCTGCCCCTCTGCCAACTTGCTGCTCATTAGGACAAGTGAGTGCACCTAGCTCCAAATGGTTATGCACTGCCATCTTGCCTCTTCTGTTTTGGAGTCCTTTCATCCCCTGATTATCAGAAATTCTTAGTTCTGTAATGGTCTTTCCTGCTGTCAGCCTGGGCCTAGAGAGGAGAGCTACCACTGAATTTTGTAGGAATCTTGTACCCCTCTCCCTAGCACATTCTTTTGAGTCTTTGCATGGATATATACTAAGGGATATCCATTCTAGCATCTCCACTTTCCTGAGACTTTTACTCCCTTCTTACGCTATCGGCTTTGGCAGTCCTGGCATTTTAACCTCACTTAATGTGAGTGTTGCTTTTTGTATTCTTCTAGCAGCCATCTTGCTGTGAGCTTACACCATCTTCCAGGGTTCTTGCCAATGTGTTAAAGCTTTCATCCTGGGAAAGGGATCTCAAATCGACAAACTCTTATTTATCCAGTCTTATATGCCAACCTTCTGATTAAGCACCCCGGAATACACTTCCATGGATGCTCTCCCAGCCCGTGCCGGTGTGTGCTAGCTAAAGCTCCTTAAAAGTATATTCCCTTTTCCCTCTTCTCAGGCACGGCACGCCCCCAGCTGACTTTGCTGTGGCTTAACTAAACCTAGTTCTAAGATTAGTGATCAGGAAGGGAGGTGGGGGCAAGACCTGAGTGGGGCATTTGTAGCCTTGTAGGGGTGAAGACTCTTATCATCTCCAGTCAGTGGTGAGGCCACTTCTGCAGACTCAGAAAGTTTGTGGGAATCTGTGGATTCAAAAATCTGTGGTGGGGCACAGGAAAGAGGGAATAACTTAGCCATTCTCATCCCTTGTGTCAGAGTCTTGTTTTACCCTAACCATAGCCCTGACCTCGACAGGACAGCTCTTCCTTGGTTGGGAGTTCACACTTGGGGCTCAGCTGTTCTGACCATTATGTTCTGGTTCCGGCCTTCAGCTTTCTCTGCTATTGCCGGGCATGAGATCAGATCCTCTATATATGTTACTGAAGAGACATCTAGCTTTCAGTGGGATTAATCCTCTCAGCTTTTTCTTTTATTTTTTCAGAATATCAGCAAAGCCAAATAATAGCCAACATTGGTCTTATAATTACAATTGCCACCATACTTCTCAAACACCTGACACCTTGCAAGAGCTAATGCATTTCCTCCCCCCTGGTATTCATCTCAGTACACCCACAGTGGCTGTTTTTACAACTGCACTGGGCTGCTCTGTTGTGCCAGGGGTTAGCAGTGCTTAAAATTCTACCAGTGAGTGACAGGGTCTCTTTGCCAGCCATACGGGAAATGAAGTACCACCCAACTCCTATCTATTTCCCTGCTTTCTATTAAAACTTGGGCTACTAATTGTTGCAGGTTGAGTTCCCTGGAAAACAGACTCTGAGCAGAGTTTAACAGGCAGGAGGTTTATTAAGGAAGGCCCTCGGGAGTGGCTGGGAACCAAGACGCGGATGCAGGGAGAAATCAAGCTTCCACGCGGGTCTGAGGACAATCTCAGCTGAACTCTTGGCCATCTCTGCAGCTAAATTGCTCTTCAGACTTATTTGGAACTGGTACTAGATGACTGGGCATCTAGACTCGTGCATCTTCTGACCATTTGATAAGGACTATCAGAAGCAACTGGTCTGCAATGGAGACTGTCTGAAATGGCACTCAGTTCTGGGACAACAAGTCCTTCATTGTTAGAGGATCTGGGGGTGTAAGCCTATGTCCACCATGATGTCCAATCCAGACAATTTTTTTCTTTATTGAGGTATAATCGGCATATACCATTATGTTAGTTTCAGGTGTACAAAATAATGATTCCATATTTTTAAGTGATAAGTACAGTCTAGTTAATATCTGTCACTATACATAGTTACAATTTTTTTTCTTGTGGGAAGGACAGAGATTCTTAAACTTGTGAAAATGAAGAGAGATTGTATGCCTTCTTTCATTCCCTTCCAATGAGTCAGTGGTTTCTAGAATTAGAATTGATTGTGTGTTTCTCTGTTTAGCACTAAACTATGTATTGTTTGATGGGAGAAACTTTGTCTTATGTATTCTGTATGCTGGGTCCTGCGTAAATGGCAGAAGGCCTAGGTGTAGACACATAGCATGTATTTAAGACTTGTTTGTTGTTGAATGTTGACTGAGGTTTTATGAGTAATCACCTTGGATGGGCTGATAGGCTTTTGGGAGTAAAGTTGTTAGTCATTAGAGTTCAAGTCTATAGCTAAAATGCTCCTTACCATTGGCAATCTTGGTAAATTAATCAGCAAATGTTAATGAGCATTTGCTAAGTGCCAGGCTTGATTCTAGATGTTGTGAGAGAGATGATGATGAACATGACATCATTCCTGCCCTCAGTGGGGTGACAACTCTGGGGCACCTGGGTGGCTCAGTTGGCTAAGCACCTGGCTCTTGATATCAGCTTGGGTCCTGATTTCATGGTTTGTGGGATTAAGCCCTGTGTTCAGCTCTGTGCAGAGCATGGAACCTGCTCGGGATTCTCTCTCTCCCTCTCTCTCTGCCCCTCCCCCCAAAATAAAATAATTAAATATTTAAAAAATGGAGTGAAGACTTTGAGGACCAGGGCAAGGGGTTTGGAGATGTATGAGGCCATACTTTCAGATTCATCAGTAGGATTTGATTTTTCATTGGGCATCTCTTGGTTGATTCTTATAATTTTAACTGAGTGAATTCAGACCAGGTAGGTGTGATAGACTAGACAAGGAGAATTTGTGCCATTCAAGCTGCATAATAATGCCTTTGATGGTATTAAGTAGAAGTATACTGAGATATAATGTAGGGTTGTGCACATAATGGTTTACATCTGTGTTGTCTAGTCTGGTAGCCACTAGCCTCATGTAGCTATTTAAGTACAAAATTAAAATTAATTAAAATTAAATAAAATGACAACTTTAGTTCATCAGTTGCACTAGTCACATTTCAAGTACATAATAGTGACGTGACTAATAACTACTCTATTGGGTAGAACAAATTTTAGGATATTTCCATTCCTACAGAAAATTCAACTGGATGGCAATGGTTTAGACTATCACGGACTCATAGATCAGGAAATGCCCTTATTACTTGTTAGATCGGGACCCTGGGGCCTATAAAGCTACTGGGATTAGGATCACCTGAGTCTGAGTTCAATGACTCTTTGTTTACAGATTTCTTATAGTTCATAGGCTTGCAGGAGCCTCTTTCACAGCCCAAGATGCCTAGTATAATACAAATTATCCATCCATCCATCCATCCATCCATCCATCCATCTGTCCATCCCTTTGTCTGTCCATTTCTCCTCCTAACCTCCAAATATACTCTACTTTTTCTGCCTGTACTTGTTACTGGATCTATACCAATTAATAAGAGACAACTCTTGCTGAGAAGATTACCTTATGACTTAACATGAGGATACAACATGATTAGTGCTACAGTTGAGTAGGAGAAACGTGCCTAGAGCCCAGAGGATGTAGGATGAAATCTGCCAGAAGGCTTGGGATAAGCATTACATAAGAGGTAAAATTTAAATTGGGGCCTGAAGCATAATAAGAATTTTTTCTTTTTTTAAAAAAATGTTTATTTATTTATTTTTGAAAGAGAGAGAGAGAGAGAGAGAGCATGAGCACGGAAGAGCAGAGAGAGAGGGACATACAGAATCTAAAGCAGGCTCTAGGCTCTGAGCTGTCAGCACAGAGCCTAAGATGGGGCTTGAACTCACAAACCGTGAGATCATGACCTCAGCCAAAGCCGGATGCTTAACCGACTGAGCCACCCAGGTGCCCCAGGATAATAAGGATTTATCAGGCAAGAAGGAAGAGAAGGCTTTCTAGGCAGAGGAAATAGTATGTGCCAAGGTATGAAGGCATGAGGCACACTGACTTTCAGAGTGGTGAGTAGTCTGCTGTGGATGCCATGTGGCTTTGGGAGTCATGGTAGTAGACAGGACTAGAAGAGCAGGCTGGGCCCATCTATGTAGAGCTCGTGTGCCAGGTTAAGAGGCATACGCTTTGTCTAGCAGACAATGGGGGTCTTTGGAGTTGAATAGGAGAGAAAGGATGTGATTGGATCTGTGTTTTTAAAAGATCAATCCATGGGGGCGTAGCGAATGGATTAGGGGTACAGGTAGTCCAGCTCCAAGATGTCCAAGATGGAGTAAAGCTCCTGAACCTAGCACAATAATGATATTGCTGCTCTCTTCTTGGAGTTAAAAGTCACTGTCTCTCCAGTTAAGAATTTTCAACATTTCCATTCTACTTTTGCTCCTTTTCTTCCTGACTTCCTTACTCACCAGCCTCCCACTAAACCACATTTTTTTCCAGCATCAGATCACACAGAGGGATGGAAGGTGTAGGGAGAGGCCGGGACGTAGCCACCACCGCCTGGACTACTTGGGGCTTCTGCAGCCCTAATGCCTTTGTGTCCCTGGTGTCCTTCATGAACCTTGAGAAATGCTGCTCGTGTGGTTACATTTTCCGGATGGATCCTAGGATTATGAAAGTCATCCTGACACCTGGCTGGAAATGAGTTGAGGTCCTGCAGAGAGAGGAGTGGAGCCTTCCCTTGAGTTTCTCCAAGAACACTTAAGGCAGGGAGGTGAGAGGGACTTAAGGAAACCACTTACCTAGTGGGAAAAGATTAAGCCGAGTCCCCATCCCCTTCTCCTGAGGAGAGGATGCTTTGTTGGGCTAACAGTTATGTTGGACTACGAGCTATGACAATATGCAATTAATAGTGAGTTTCTTTGTAACAGATAATAGTCAAAACATCTTGAAGCCCATTCAGAGAGACAACTTTGAAGGGAGCGTCGGCTGTCCACACACACATCGAACACTGTCATTAAGCCCTCCTGGGATGACAGCAGCTACAGTTCATTATCCTGGGTGGTGGCTGTGGGGGGACACTATTCTTTAAATTCTCTTTGGGAAAAAAATGTCTTTTAAAAGTTAATTTGCAACACAACACGAGCAAATAAATGGAAGGGGATGTGGTCTGGTGATTCATGAAGGAGCCCAAAGGAGGAGGGGTGGGGCTCAGTTTCTGACAGCTGAGTGATTTATTGAAAAGAACCCTCCCTCCCCCATTGGATACTTCCACAGGCCAGAGGAGTAAAAGAATTTCTCAGTAGTATCTTACGCAAATAAAATTCAGTCATATCAGGGGCTCCTGGGTGGCTCAGTCGGTTAAGCATCTGACTTTAGCTCAGGTCATGATCTTTCTGTTCATGAGTTCAAGCCCTGCATCTGGTTCTGTGCTGACAGCTCAGAGCCTGGAGCCTGCTTCAGATTCTGTGTCTCCTTCTCTCTGTGCCCTCCCCCGCTCACACACTCTCTCTCTCTCTCTCTTTCTCAAAAATAAATAACAACATTAAAAAAATTAAGTCATATCTTTACCTCAGGGTAGAAAATGCCCAAACACATCTTTTTAAAACTTTATTTATTTTGATGAATAAAAACAAACAGATCTTTTCATTTTGATCCACGTGAAACACTGTGATTGCTGACCCAACATTTATTCTGTCCTTCCTCCTTACTAAGGAAACCTGTTTTGTTCAGGGCAGCCATGTACCTAGTTACAAATCTCCCCCTTGCCAATACAGACTCCGTTACTCAGGGGATGGCTAAGTGACTCAGCTTTGACTAATGAACTTTATGGGTCGCTGATTGGGTGGACTTCTAGAACTGTCAGATGTTGAGGTTTTTTTTCCCTGATAAACGGGGATGGACTTAGCTGGCACTTACCTTTTCCTCCTAACCTTTTCTCTTTTCTCCTCTTCATGCCTGAAGACAGATGAGATGCCCAGGGTGATATAGCCAAGTGGTAGCACCACGCAAGTTGCTGGACATATCTGGGTAAACAAGAGGGCTTCCGTTCCGTTGAACGTACAAACATGTAGATGGATTGTCACGATCCCATATTCCAAGTCCTATAACAGGAAGAGGGAGGGATATAAAATTTGAAGCTCAAACCATGAAAAAAAACACTCCAAATTTATGTGAAACCCTCCAAATTATAAAGTTGGTGACGAGGGCCAGGACATTCCTCAGGTTAATCTAAGCTCTGGGAATGAGGAACCTTGAACAAATGTGGCCAGCCAGTCCCTTGTAACTGAGAAGAAGCATTCAGAGTGAAAAGGTCCCAGTGCGGGGCAGCTGAATTTGCCTCTCTGAATTCCTAATCGCAGTCCTCACGTGTGTCAGACCAGGGCCGAGCCCCACTTGGATGCGATTCTAGGGAGCATGTGAGACTTGGCCCTTAGGAAATGTCTCTTTTGAGGATGATTGAACTGCCTTACTAACTTAGGGAAATGAGTGGATCTGACAGCTCAAATTGGTGGAAGAAACACTTGGACCGGCCTCAGGCACTGCTTGGGCACTTGCCAGCTGACACGGGCATGACTAATCATGGAGCTCATTTGGTGGCATAAAAGGGACAGTTCCATCAGGGTCAAGTGAGGAGCCTGGGGAATATTCCCAGGCATGCGCTTCCCAGAATCAAAGGCAAAATGATTTTTTTTTTTAAAGCAATGACAGGGTGGGCTGCATGATCATTTCTACCATTGTTCTTTTCTTTTTTCCCTCCCATTCTTTATAGTCTCAGAAGGGCTGGCAATATGTGTATATATATATATATACACACACGTATATATATACATACATATACATATATATATAAAACCATCAGTGTGGCGATGGGGCCGAATCAGAAGAGATGTGGGGTGGGGCGCGGGTGGGGCCTTCTCTAGATGCGCTCACTGAGTGTCATCTCTGCCCTGTCTTTGGGCCTCTCTCTGAAATGCTCATGCTATGTGTGCAAGTCCCAGAGCGCACCGCTTCCAGGACGACGTGCACACGGCCTAGCGAACAGCTGGAAATCCAGACGGAAACACCGGTGCAGGCAAGTGGCGCGAATGCTGTGTCTAAGGAGCGCCCTGTGAAACAGTAATCCGGCAGCCTGGTACGTGACACCGAAACACCTTATTCATGATCAAATCGACTTGGGGAAATGCTTCCTCTTCTGCTTTTGTTTTGGTGATCCACAATGAACGTTTATGTTTTAATTGCGTTGAGAAGTCTTGTGAGAATGACTTATTTATGGGGCGCCTGGGTGGCTTAGTCGGTTAAGCATCCAACTTCGGCCGATCTCACAGTTTGTGAGTTCCAGCCTTGCATCGAGCTCTCTGCTCTTAGCATGGAGCCCATTTTGGATCCTCTGTCTCCCTCTCTCTCTGCCCCTCTTTCACTCATGGGCATGATCTCTCTCTCTCTCAAAAACAAATAAAAACAATTTTTAAAAACCTATTTAATTTTAATGTATCAGCATTTCCCACTTTTTCTTTTTTCTTTTAAATCATGGAGTTTCCTGTCTTCTGCTCATCGCTAAGGAACACCTGTCCTTGGAACAAACTTGGCCTTTGTCCTCAGATACATAAATAATACAATAAAAACAGTAAGACAAGATATGAAGAAATAGCAAAAGTTTGTAACCACCTGCAAGTCAAGGAAACATCTATTTTCACATTGGATCTGGATTGGATTTTTTTAAAATGTTTTATTTATTTTTGAGACAGAGAGAGAGACAGAGCATAAGCAGAGAGGGGCAGAGGGAGAGGGAGACACAGAATCAGAAGCAGGCTCCAGGCTATGAGCTGTCAGCACAGAGCCTGACGTGGGGCTGGAACCCACGAATGTGAGATCATGACCTGAGCCCAAGTTGGACGCTCAACTGACTGAGCCACCCAGGTGCTCACCCCCTCCTTTTTTTTTTGTAAATGTTTTATTTATTTTTGAGACAAGGGAATATTTAAAGTACATATGATTTCTCGCCTATCCAGGCCGCAATCAAACCTTATGATACAGTTCAGCTAGAGGCAGTGTCCTGGTTATTAGTTTCTGAGGAACAAACAGCTCTGCAACAAAGTGGCATCAAATGGCATTTATAACGGTCAGGATTTTGTTGGGGCAGGGATTCAGATAGGGCTCAGCGGGAACAGCTCATCTGTTCCATGATGACTGGCTTGGCTCAAATGGCTGGAGATTGTTTGAATAGTTCAATTGGGGTCATATTATCTGAGGCTGTGATTTCAGCCATCAGTTGGCTTCTCCGTTTTTCTCCGGGTCATGTCTGCTGGGATGAAATGTCCGAGATGGTTCCTTCCCTTCCACGTCTGTCTGTGCCTGAGCTGAAGTAACCGTCCCTCCATCTTTGCTCATCTAGTTGCGCTGCCTTCCAGGACGTCAGTCTCAGAGTAGTTAGACTTACATGGTCGCTGGCTTCTCTCAGAATCAGAGTTCCAAGAGTCATGGTGAAGGCTGCCGGGCCGCTATGGCCTAGCCTTGGAAGTTCTAGACTATCACTGCCTCGGAATTCTATCGGCCAAGAAGGTCATGGCCAGCTCGGGTTCCCCAGGGGACAGGAAATACGCTCCACTTTTTTGATGGGAGGAGAAGCAAAGAACCTGTGGTTATCTTTAATTTACCGCAGGCGTCTCACTGGTTGGCTCTCTTAGGCATCAGACTCTTAGCTGAAATGTCATTTGGGTTCCACCTGGCCCCAGATTTATCTTAAGCAATGCCTGGAAAAGTTCTTTTAGCTCAGGGTGCCAATTAGAGAGCATGAAAAATTGATCTAGACACAAAATGGAAAACAGTAGTTTCGATGTTATCAACACAACAAACGACATCGTGACTGCACATGCTCCGGTGTGAACGCCCGCCATCCTGTACGACGGGGTGACCCGCCAGAAGCTCTCCAAGCTGCAGGAGTCGTCCTCGGACCAGCCTCTGATTTGGCCTCCGCTGGTTCTCTCCTAACACACTGCTCCCACCTATCCATTTTGCCATGATTTTCATTATTTTGGGCTAGGTTGGTCACATTTGAGTGTTTTAAAAAAACTTCTGAGAATGCTTAGTTTTTGTCTAGAATTGCTGTATTTTTTGAGGAAAAAAGACAAAAGTTTACAGAGAAGGTGTAACCAACATTCTTATTCTCACTTCCCAGAATCTGCAGATAACAACATGCTTATCAATTTTCTGCAAATTGTTTTTTTAAACAAAAGAAAAATCAATTACAGAGAAAGTTGAACTATCTTTAGGCGGATTTTCCTTTGCTACATCCCAAGAGCAACCATTATTATTAATTTAGTGAATAGAATATTTTAAGAATAGTATTTTCATCAACTCTGTTACAGCTCCATCTTTTCCCGTTTCCAATTTACTGCTGTGCAGATATGCCGCTGAAATTTAAGGAGACTAACCCTCTCAACATTCTCTGTTGCTTTATTATTTGTGACTAGCTTCTCTCTCTATAGTGGGCTTGTGACACCCAGGCTTTGGTGGAAGAGAGCTACATCTAGGAAGAAACACCTTGTAATATCCCCCAGCCTGAGCGGAAACAATGTTATAGCCCATCCCGTGTTGCCCAGCACCCTCACCATGAACGTGATCAGCCAGGACTGAGTACTCCATTGTTTCGAGGCCACCACACACACGCCATTTAAACTATAGGGATGGAAACCACAGAGTTTTGTCAGACAACACTTCTGGTATTGATGCAAAGTGATGGCATTTCGCTGATGTGGTTCAACAATACCACATTAAAGTGCAGTTACCATCCATCGCCAAGCAAAGTTATTACGATGTTAGTGACTATATTTTCTATCCTGCACTTTTCATCCCTGTGACTAATTCATTTTATCATTGGGGAAGTCTGTACCTCTTAATCCCCTATTTTGTCCATCCTTCCTCCTCACCTCTGACAACCACCAGTGTTTTTCTCTGTATTTTTTATGAGTTTGTTTCTGTTTTTTTGTTTTGTTTTTTAGATTCCACGAACAAGGGAAATCATATGTATTTGTCTTTCTCTGTCTGACTTATTCACTTAGCATAGTGCCGTGTAAGTCCCTCCACGTTATCACAAAGGGCAAGATTTCATTCTTTTTATGGCTGAATAATCGTCCATTATAAATATATCTTCTTTATCCATTCATCTATTGATGGACACTGGGTTGCATCCATATCTTGGCTATTGTAAACAAGGCTGCAATAAACATGGGGGTACATGTATTTTTTCCAATTATTGTTTTCATTTTCTTTAGGTAAATATCCAGAAGTGGAATTATGGGAGCCTATGATATTTCTCTGTTTAACTTTCTGAGAACCTTCCATACTGTTTTCCATAGCGGCTACACCAATTTGCATCCCCATCAACCCTGCACGAGGGGTCCCTTTTCTCCAATGCTTGCTATTTCTGTCTTTCGATAATAGACATTCTGACTGGTCTGAAGTGATAGCTCATTGTGGTTTTGATTTACATTTCCCTGGTGATTAATGATGTGGAACATCGTTTCGTGTGTCTATTGACCATCTGTATGTCTTCTTTGAGAAAATGTCTGTCCAGGTCCTCTGTCTCTGTCCTATTTAGAAAGTGACTCCTTCCTGGGTATGGGATTCTCTTTTGAAGTGATAAAACTGCTTGGGCCCGAATCCAATTTAGTGCATATGTGCCTATGGGCTTCCCCACACCTGTAGGGAATGCTCAGACACCTATGGGTGTCTGAAATTCCACTCTGCTCTGATGCCTATCTACCTGGAGATAGCTTTAGATACCACAAGTTAAGGGGTCATTCCTACAGGATGACCCACCTAGCCCCCACCTTCTGATGCTTATCGCAAATCCAGGTTATCATTTGGCTTCTGGCCAACCAGCTATAGACGAGGTGCCAGTGACTCCCTTTTTGGACCTCAGACCCTAGCTGCAAGTCCAAGTGGCTATCTGTACTTTTGACAGACTGGATATAAATCTACAGTTTCCACAATCCCTTCCTTGGGTTCAATTAATTTGCTGGGGCAGCTTACAGAATTCAGTGGACCATTTTACTTACTGTGTCACTGGACTATTATAAAAGGATGTAACCCATGTACAGCCAGATGGAAGAGGTGCAAAGGGCAAGGAACAGAACAGGGTGTGCAGTTTCCCGCCCTCTCTAAAAGTGTGCCATTCTCCCCAGATATCCGTGTGGTCACCAGCCAAGAGGCTCTCTTTTGGGTTTTTATGGAGGCTTCCTTTCATAGGCATGCTTAATCAAATCACTGGCTATTGGTGGTTGATTCATCAAGCCCCTCCTCTCCCCCTGCCCTGAAGGTCTGGGGGTGGGACAGAAAACTCCAGCATGCTAATGGGTTGGTTCTTCTGGTAACCTGCGCTTAACTAGGTGCTTCCAGGGGCGCCTGGGTGGCTCAGTTGGTTAAGCCTCCAGCTTCGGCTCAGGTCATGATCTCACATTCGTGGGTTCAAGCCCTGCATCGGGCTCTGTGCTGACAGCTCAGAGCCTGGAGCCGGCTTCTGATTCTGTGCCTCCCTCTCTCTCTCTGCCCCTCCCCACTCATGCTCTGAATCTCTCTGTCTCAAAAATAAATAAAACATCAAAAAAAACCCCAAAACCTAGGTGCTTCCAAAAGTCATCTCATTAACATAACAAACAAAATCAATGTTGCTTTTCAAAGCGTAGGAAATTCCAGTGGTTTTTGGAGCTCAGGGGGCAGGAAGACCAAAAATATATCTACGTCTTATTTATAAATCACAGTATCAGACAATACTATAGGACAACAATGTGAACATACATTTATACTTTTTGTGTGCTGATTTGCACACTTTAAGATAGCTTTATCTTTATTCACTTTGAGATGAATTTCAGCTCAATAAAAACCAAATAAAATAGTACCATCTCCCCTAGATTTACACAGCAAGTGCATTTTCAGAATTCAGTGAATATTAAAACCATGCAAAAAAAATCCTTGATGTCTATATGTAAAATCCAAGTTAGGGTCCAGGCTCAACTAAATTATAAATAGGTTTTTCTCCTACACAATTGTCTGGTGAGGCATTTGAAAGTTGGATAGGATTTTATTGAGCAGGATAGCCCTTTGGTTGGAGAATATCCACATCCTCAAAACAACCTCACACATTTCTGGTGTGCTCGGCCCTAGGGGGAGGGAAGGCCGAGGCCCGCCCCCCAGGGGTCAGCGACAATGTCTTCTTTCTTTGTCCTTCCACTGTCTGTGTGCATACAGGCCAGGTCTCTGCATCCAGTGCTCACAGGCCGCCTCATTGTCCTGCTCCGGGAATGGCTAACAGGAATCACTGTAAGACCTTTTGGGACCATGTTGGAAACATTGTGCCTCTCCCCGTGGTAAGAGAGAAAGCCTGGTACTTTATTCCTATGCCGGCCATCCTAATGTTGTGAGCAGATCTTTGGTTTCTGAGATGTTGTTACATTTTGGTTTTGTTTTCTAAAGCGCTCGTGCCAAAGCGATGGTGCTTAAATCCACTGTTTCTTTGGCTCCGCTTCTCTTTGGCTTTGGGGAGAGACGCTGATGCTAATGCTGTTTGGCTGGATCTGGCCGCCTGGCCTGGTCCGTTAGAAACCACTCGCGCTTTGCAGTTCCTGCCCCGCTCCCCTGAGTACACCTTGTCGGCCAGCCTTTCTTTCTCTGCGGTCAGCTGCAAGGCAACCTCCTGACAGTTTGCCTCTGGTAATGTTACCTTGTTTAACCACACACCCTGAGGGAAGCATGATGGAAGTGGGGGAGAGAACAGCCTGAACCAGGGCGGGTGTAAGTGGTCGGGGTGATCCCTGACCAATGCTCTCCTCCTGTTCCTTGCAGACCTGCCTCGCTCTCTAGCCGCTTGTCCAAGGGACCCCGGGGAGGGCCTTGCTGGGAAGGGCTGGGCCCAGGAGCTCCTCCGGGGGACAGAGGCCTCGTGTTGCTCCCTTGGGACCGGGCCAAGGGGACCCTGGGCTGTGGAGAGGATGCAGGCAGGAGGGCACAGCGGGAGACCCCAGCCCGACCATGCGGGGAAGACCACCTCCAGGCCTCTGGGAGTGATTTCCTCTGTCTGTCGGAACCAATGCACGTCTCAGATGTTTTTACTCCGCGCCTCGCTTTTCTGCCTCTTGCCATCATTTTCTTCAGATGTTTACCAGGAGCTCTAGGCCAGCCACGTGGCAGCAGCCTCATTTGTTTTTATTTAGTTCGTATGAGTTTGAGCTGTTTTGCACATAAAAAGAACCGAGGGAACATTAACTGCTAACCACTCACAACCCTCCACACGCACGCTGGAGCTTCAGTGGTGCACGGGCTTGCTCGGTGAAAACAGACTGTGCCGGGTTCTGCTTCATTCATTTTGCATCATTTCACGTACACCTGGCTCACACACTCGCGTCTCAGTGCCCAGGTAGGGCTCGTTCACGAGAGAACATCACAAACTTGGCCATCCGTGTATGCGTGCTGTCTCGAGATACCACACTCCCTTTTACGTAAAATAACCCGTTTTTTAACCTTTTCTATCATATTTTATGTGGACATTCCTCCCAAAAGGAATTGCCGAATTAAAGGGTATGAACTCTGTTGCTTCATTTATAGGCTCGTAGATTCTTTCAGGATGTTGGGTCCAATACTCACTGCCCTCAGGGAAACAGGACTTTGTCCATGCTGCCACCACCCCGTCATTCATCCAGTGTGGGTGTTTGCTGTGTACCTGCTGTGTGCAACCCTCTGCCGAAGCCGGGGAAATGGCGAAAAAGACGCAGGCCCTGGTCCCTGGCCCCTTGGGGCTCCCAGTTTCTGTGGTTTCTCAACATGTGGTCCTGGATCATCACACAGGAATCACCTGGAGCAGGTGCTTATTAAACATGCAGGTTCCTGGGACTCACCTCTAACTACAGAATTAGAATCTCCAGGGCCAGAGCCCCGGAACTTGCATTTCTGATAAAAGCTGCCCATGCACATTCCATATGAGCACTACTCATCTAATAGAATGAGTGAACGCTCCCTTTTGCCTAGAAGGAAACACGAAGGGCCCAGGATGGCGTGTGGCAGCCTGGCTTGGCAGGTCAGCCAGAGCAGGGAGATGACAGAAGTGTGCAGATCTTCATGCCAGAATGGCACCTCCCACAGGACATACACAAAGCCACCCAACTCAGGACAGGCTGTGACTAATGAGCAAATTGAGTAGATAATTTTTGCTGCAGCTGAGCAGGCCCCTCCCGGGTGGGGCAGCCTGGGCCACAGAGCGGGATTAGAGCATTTTCTGGTGTCGAGATCACTGTTTCAAATTTGGTGAGCGAAGCCAAGCAGCTGGGGAGGAGCTGTGGTGCTGGTTGGAGGGGGCCGTTTGAGGCGTGCGCGCTCACCCCCTCTCTGTGTGCGATCTGAAGAGGGGATGAGGCGTAGGAGCAGATTAGCCAGGCTGTCCAGAGAGATCGCCATGCTGGTTGGGACGGACAGACGGAGAGGCGCCCCGGGGCTGAGCAGCCCGGTCAGGGGAGAGTGCAGACTTGAGCAGGTGAAGTCGGGGAGCGGGCTCAGACCAGCTGTGCTGGAGTGGCTTGGGCGGGCCAGGAGCAGGACCGCTGGGGGAACTGCAAGTCGTCCTTGTGGTTCTTGGACAGAGATCTCTGAGTGCCAAGTGTGTGGCCCTGGGAATTTCCCCAGGCTTGTGACATCCAGTGGCCAAAACTGAGGTGTACTCAGCTTTCTACAGACAGGGTTGACCTCTTCTATAACATACCAACCTGGAGACTTGGTGTCTTCCATAGTGCATAGCCTGTGTCTGAATGTCCAACAGCCTGCAGGCATTTTCTTGGGTGCCGCCATTGTGAGATGGCCCCCCGCCCTCTGATCATCTCCGCTTCCATTTATTTCTCTATTTGGAACAGTCTCCTTAAGGGGGTGCAGGCATGTACCCCCAGGCCTAAAGTAGGCTGGGTCCTAATTGCGTTGCACTGGATGGACACCGACATCCTCTTTCTGACTCATGGCAAGCTGGGCTTCTGACTTTCTCAGAGCAGTGGTCAGTTGAGCAACCATTTTCATTAATGCCTGGGTCACGACGCATGTTAGAGTCTGAGTTCAGTTTGGGAATGCTCTATGTGAGCCTCTGTTTCTTCATTCAGGAAAATGAACACCCATCCCTTTTCTGGCCCGATCACAGAAAGGCACAATGGTTGAGCCGGCAGAGGCCGGTCTTTGGACACCAGGATGGCTTCTAGGCGAGCACAGAGGGGAAGGTGTTAGGCCCCCAGGGCCTTTCTCCTGAACACCGCATGCACTCACGTCATTTGATCGAGGACATCTCATGTTTTCCAACCACTCGGGGTGTTGGTGGGGATTAGCGCAGCTATAGAAAGACCATGCCAACATACAAGGAAGTATCTGTGGCCTCATTTATACGAGCTCAAACTGCTTGCCATCTGTGCTGGGAAACAGAGGATGCGCATGCGTGTGTGTGTGTGTGTGTGTGTGCGTGCGCGTGTGCACGCGAGCGTGTGCATGCGTGCGCGTGCGTGTGTGTGCGTGCATGTGCGTGTGCACGCGTGCGTGTGCCTGTTTCCTCAGAGAGCACAACCGCACGATTTGGTTGAAGGGTAGAGGACTACAGCAAACAACTGGGGAAGGCCATCTATTGATCAGCAGCAATGCTGTATTTGGTGTCGGCTTGAAAGGAATCATTCATCATAAGCAATCAAAAAGAGAATGGAGGAGAGAGCAAACACTTCCCGCCCTTAAATCTCTCACTGTTGCCTTTCACGGGAACAGTTTCTCACACAGAAAAATCTGTTTTCAGTTGGACTGAAAAACTGCCCCATGAGTCATAAACGTCTCTATATTTGTAAGGCTCTTCACAGTTGACAAAGCATTTTTGCAAAGTTTTTTTCATTTGATCCTACCCACGGGGTGGAATGACTAATCCAAGACTGCACAGATAGAGAAAATGGCACACGGAGCTGGATTCCGAGCCCCATGAGGCCTTGGTGAATTGATGGGGCAGCCGGATGTCTTGGACAAGGCTGTTGTGACTGGCGGGGGAGGTGGGGAGTGTTGAGCTTGATGTAGAGAGGTTCATATTTTATGTATTTTACATCTTGCCCTGATTTTGGATCTAGGAAACGCTCAGCCTCATCTTCCCTCCCAGGCTGAGGGTGGTGACAAGGACCTCAGTGTCAGCAAGCACGAAGGGTCAAGTGGGCTTTCTTATTCTGTGGGTAAAGGGATTGTGTAAATATCCAATCAGCAAAAAATGGATTCCTGGAGTAGTTTTTAGATACAACCATTCATCTGACTCATTACTTTCAGGAGCAATTCTGTTTCACCTCCCCAAAGGTGGGTCATGACCCCCAGTGCCTGTTAGCTTTCTCAGAGAGGGGTGAGCTCTGCCAAGCAGTGCAAACCAACCATCATCAGATTTGCTTTAGCATGGGTGTTTCTTTCTTTTTTTTTTTTAAGGTTTTTAATTGAATTCCAGTTAGTTAGCATACAGTGTTATATTAGTTCCAGGCGTGTGATACAGTGATTCAACACTTCCACACATCAGCCTAAACTCATCACCACAAGCGCCCTCCTTAGTTCCCATCACTTATTTCAGCCATTTCCCCTTGCCCCCACCTCCCTTCTGGTAACCATCAGTTTGTTCTCTATGGTGAAGAGTCTGTTTCTTGGTTTGTCTATCTTTTTTTTCCCCCTTTGCTCTTTTGTTTCTTAAATTTCACATATGAGGGGAATCATATGGTGGTTGTCTTTCTCTGACTGACCCATTTCACTTAGCATTATCCTCTCTAGCTCCATCCATGTCATTGCAAATGGATGAATAATATTCTTTGTTAATGGCTGAATAATATTCCACTCTATCTATCTATCTATCTATCATCTATCTATCTATCTCTATGTCTATATACCAGCTCTTTATCCATTCATCAATCAATGGATACATGGGCTGCTTCCATATCTTAGCTATTGTAAATAATACTGCTATAAACATACATGTGCATGTATCCGTTTGAATTAGTGTTTTTGTATTCTTTGGGTAAGAATCTAATAGTGCGATTGCTGAATTGTGGGGTGGTTCTGTTTTTAACTTTCTGAGGGAATTCTGTACTGTTTTCCCCAGTGGCTGCACCAGATTGCATTCCCACCAACAGTGCAATAAGTTTCCTTTTTTTCCCCACATTCTCACCAACACGATTTCTTGTGTTGTTGATTTTAGCCATGCTGACAGGTGTGAGGTGATATTGTAGCTTTGATTTGCATTTCCCTGATGATAAATGGTGATGAGCATCTTTTCATGTGTCTGTTGGTCACCTGGATGTTGTCTTTGTAGAAATGTCTGATAATGTCTTCTGCCCATTTTTCAATTGGATTTTTGGTGTGTTGAGTTTTATAGGTTCTTTATATATTTTGGATACCAACCCTTTATCAGATATGCCATTTGCAAATACCTTCTCCCATTCGGTAGTTGCCTTTTTGTTTTGTTGTTTCCTTCACTGTGCAGCTTTTTATTTTGATGGAGTCCCAGTAGTTTATTTTTGCTTTTGTTTTCCTTGCCTCAGGGGACCTATCTAGAAAAAGGTTGCTACAGTCTATGTCGGAGAAGTTACTGCTTGTGCCCTCTTCTAGGATATTTATGGTTTTAGGTCTCACACTTGGGTCTTTAACCCATTTTGAGTATATTTTTGTGTATAGTGTGAGAAAGTGGTTCAGTTCCATTCTTTTGCATGTAGCTATCCACTTTTCCCAACACCATTTGTTGAAGAGACTGTCTTATTTTCACTGGATATTCTTTCCTGCTTTTTGAAGATTAACTAACCATCAAATTGTGAGTTTATTTCTGGGTTTTCAATTCTGTTCTGTTGATCAGTGTGTCCATTTTTGTGCCAGCACTATACTGTTTGGATTACGTCAGTTTTGTAATATAACTGAAGTCTGGAATTGCGATGCCTCCAGCTTTGGTTTTCTGTTTCAAGACTGCTTTAGCTATTCAGGGTCTTTTGTGGTTCCATACACATTTTAGAATTGTTTGTGCTAGTTCTGGGAAAAATGCTGTTTGTATTTTGGAAGGGATTGCCTTGAATGTGTAGATTCAGCATGATGTTTCATGGTTTCTAGGAGATCATTACCATCTCTGAGGCACAGAGGTCATCCTCGGAAGCATGGAAGTTAATAATATGAATACAAATATGAATATGAAGCAAGAGCTCTTATAAAGTAGTACCCAATGTTTCATTGTTTCACTGCATTTTGATATTAAATAAATAAGTAATGTGAATTACATCGAAACTACTGAAATCTGCAAGTTAGCATCTATTCTTTTTAAGTCAACAACTTGAATTTATTATTATTATTATTATTAGAGGCTACATTGTCTTTTTCTGTGCTTCGATCAGGAATGTAATCTGAATTTGGCACTGTCTCCTACCCTTGACCTGTTACTGGCTTCCTATTTATATGTGTGCTTAATGCCTATTATCTCTGGACATTGGCAAGCAGCTAATATTGCTAAGAATATCACTGTGAACAAACTTGCCATTTCTTTGTTTCCTTTGTAAATCTTTATGCTAATAATATCAATCATTTCCCCCCTATTCCCCAGAAATTTCATGTGTGGAACTGAACTGATATAATAAAATAGACCAAAGATGCAGACACCTTTTTTACTTCTTGCCTGGCTAAATTTACCATAGGATACCTCAGAGGCAACTAGCCATACAGGACATACGGTACTTGACTGTGGCATGCGCGTGTTCAACTTCCTAGTGTTGACTTCCCTACTGTTACCACTGACAGTGAACTCCTCGGCGGGCGAGAGGCGAAGCCCCCCTTCACACACAATCAGCACCAGCTGTAGTCCAATTAAACTCAACAGTGAACAGGTGTTCACTGTAATGACTTCCACACAAAAGCACGCTTCCATTTAATACTCTTTACATCCAATACACTAACAGCCCCAATGAAAGGGAGTAGGAGAAAAAGAGATAGAGTTCAGCAGAGGGAAAACAGCCACCCCCAGACTCCTTCACAATCAGCATCAGAAGCCCCAATTAGCCTCAACATTTCACAGGTGTCCGCGGGAGGGTATTTTATGCAGAATATACTCAAGTCAATTGTCGCTCAAGAACTTCTCTGAAGACATTTTGAAGTTTTTCGAATTCAGCCAGCTTGCTCATATTACTGTTACCACCACTATATAATGGCTTGCAGGATTCTACTCTGCTGGACATGCATGGGCATATATATATCTTTTTTAAAGTCTATATATTCATTTTGAGAGAGGGGGGAGGGGCAGAGAGTGAGGGAGAAGGAGGGAGAATCCCAAGTAGGCTCTGCACTATCAGTGCAGAGTTGGATGTGGAACTTGAACTCAGGAACCATGAAATCATGACCTGAGTGGAAATCAAGAGTCAGATGTTTAACCTACTGAGCCACCCAGGTGCCCCAGGCAGAGATATTAATCACACTCACGTAAATCTTAAAAATGCTCTCATCCCCGTTAGTTGTTCTTTCCCTCAAATTCTCATTAAGAATTAGTCACTATAAACAATTCCCTATTTTCTGATGTCATGTTATTGCTTGATCAATAAAAAGAAACACCAAAACAGAGCAGAGATGCCTGCCTGGTGATAAAAACAAAAAAACAAAAAAACATGTGGCTGTCTCATCACTCTCTTGTGCCGACACCGTCCATCCTTTCGGGGAACCCTGGACCTGCTGGAGCTGGACTCCAGCATGATCCAATTCACATAAAGTTGTACAACAGGCAAAACTATTCTATCATCCTGTTTGAAGCTTAAGATGGTGGTTCATTTTGGGGTTAGGTAGCTACAGGGAAGGGACATAGGGAAGCTTTTGAGATGCTGATATATGTCCTGTTTCCTCAGTCTGGGAGCTGGTTACAGGACTGTTTTACACACTTGTATGTATGTATTTTTTATAAATTAAAAAGTTTTTACAACGTCCCCTTTTTTTCTAGCAGGTGATCTTTTCAGCACAGGATATTCATAGATACGTGCTCAGAGGGGGTGCATTATTTTTGCAGGCACAGTGTCAGTCATACATCAGGAAAGGAGAGCACTGATTTCAAATGCCTCATTTAACAGAAGAGGTAAATGGAGTTGCAGAAAGGCTCAGAGAGGTAAAGTGAGTTGGGAAGTCAAGCTTCCAATTATTGTCAGAGCCAAAACTGTAAAGCAGGTCTCTTGTATATTCTGGCTAGAGGTGAGTGCAGTCTGGCTGTGGACCGTCTTTCATGGTTCTCCATGTTTGAGTCCCTTTCTTTACCTCTGTATGAGATTGCCTGTTGATGTTGCAAACTGAGTTAAAGATTGCTTTCCCAGATTGCGTGGTGTCTGGTTCAGGCTTGGGCTTTAAACTGATCAATATCCAATAAGAAGGAGCTTCTTGGCACCCTGTTTTCATGCTTCCACTTTGTTCTGTTTCACTGGAACCCTCCTTCCCATTTGTTTCCAGGTCTGTTTCTTGCACCATGGCTAGTGATCTTTACCTGACCCTCTATCCATAGTCTGGTTCTTGCCTAGTGCAACTGAAACTCAATACCTTTCCTGATTCTGAACTTGGTGAACTTTCTTGGCTTTGATTAGGACTCATCTTTCAGTGTGTATTTGCTGCTAGAAGCTCTGGGTTATGACCTTGACTGGGAAGCCTGCAAGCATCTTGCTGAGTTTGCCTCAGTCTCTGCAAAAGAGGAAAGAAGTTTTTTTGTTTTTTTGTTTTTTTTTTCCGGTCAAAGATCTACAAATATCCAATATCTCCATGTTCCAAATAAGTCCTTACATTCGATTTTAGGAAAATATCTGCTGGTGTAGGCAGAGAGGAACATGAACTATCTGCCTTTTTCCTCTTTTCTCTTTTCCGAGGTCTGAGAGCTAGGTTTATAAAATCAACACAATGAATGAGACTAGACATGTATAAATATACCTTAGAGACAAAAAGTCGGTCATGTCATAAGAAGGCAAAGGATGAATGTGACAGTAACCCCACCGATGGTCTGGATGTGTCTAAAGAAAGAGTATGTCAATCATAAATGGAGTTGGTGGGCACAGAACTCAAAGGAAAAGCCAGAGGGAGCCCTGAAAGGCTGATATGAATGGTCCAGGGGTGATGGCTTCATCAGGTCCCAGCCATGTGATGCCATTAAGCTTTCAAGTCATCTAACTAAACTGCCCTCGCTTTGATTCCAGACTCACTAAGGAGATTTCCGATTATAATCAGCATCCTGTATAGATTTTCTGCATGGAGAAAAAGTGCTGGGGAGAAGGGTGTGAGTATTTGATCTTTCTGACAACTGCACATCTCTTTGTCAATAGAGGTATTGATGTTTTGGTGAGAAATTTTGGTGTTTTCTGAATTTAGTTTACAGAAGTCAGCCCTCCCAAGTCAGGCAGATCCTGGAACACTAACAGGATTGAATTTTTGGACCTGCACATCTTCTGGCCAGACCTTGGACTGTGAAAAATTCATTAAGATAATGCCACATTGGAAGGCCTCTTGGTAGCCAGCCAGCCAGCCATTTCCTGGTAATATTCAACATGGCTTTGGGCCCATTTTCAAAATCCTGATGGTACCTTACTGGACTGAGAGGATGAGAGAGGGAACAGAGAGAAGAGCAGGTAAATGGGGCAGTCCATTCAGATTAGTTTCCATTGAGGCTACAGATGGAAATGGAATCTTATTGAAAGTGGACTACTGATGTGTTTCTAAAATGGGGATAGATGCCCTTCTGGGAATATGTGGTAATGTTCTTGGGATGAGTAAAGATAGGGGATAAAACTCAGCACAACTTTCTGGAAGATTAACTTTTCTCCTTGATTTGGAGAGATGGAGAAGATAAGACATTAACTAAAGAGGTAAAGTTACCCAGAGTTGTTGCTGGGTAATCAGGGATTATATTTTCCAGCTTCTCTTTCATTTAATTGGGGCCATGTGATGACATTTTGCTTAAGGGATGTGGGGAGAATGGCTGTGAATTTTGGGCTCAAGCAATTAAGAAGCACTTCTCTTTCCATCTCACAGTTGAATGGAGAGGTTGCTGAGGCCCTGAAGGAGGGTAGAGTCACAAGGCCACAGGGCAGGTTGTCTACCTACCAGCCACACCCACACAGACTTTAGGTGAGTGAACACATATCTAAAGTGTTAAACTCCTGAGGGTTTGGGCTTGATATGTTATAAAAGATAACGTGACTCTCATAAAACTGAGCAGTGATTTAAATACTTCTACATGAAAACAGTCATATAATAGCATATAAACTTTACATGAATTCTTAAGTTAAAACTGAGACTTCCAAGATCTGTGTTTCTCATAGCAGGCTGTTGGTATATCTCTTGGTGCCTACAGAGTGACACGTTCACTCTCCTCCACTCTTGGGGGAACTTGATGTTTGACAAAGACCAGAAGAATTCACGTAATGGGGAGTCAAAGCTGTGGTGATCCTCCAGACTGTAGAGTCTGTAGTACATTCTCACTCAAGGCAAGACTGAAGTAGCCAAAGTTAGATTTCAGATAACCTTTCTCCAGTTCCATACCCTCAAACTCACATGGCTCATACTGCCTATCAATGTCTTGGCCTGCTTTTTAAGGCAAAACCCTCGTGTTTTGGATTTTTATTAAATTGTGAATGTTCATTTCAGTTTACATTCCCTTAGGAGGCTATAAAGTGAGGCTAATATGTCCAGAGAATTCAGGCTAAGTGGCAGGTATGGCAAATACGTGGCATTTCTCATATCAAGCCTCTGTGTACATCCCTGCAGTTATCAGTGATTTTAGCATGGTACTAATTTCTACTGAGCAGGTGGGGCCTCACAGCCTTCTCAGGCCAGACCTCCAGGCACTCCTGTGAATCTATCAGTGTTGGCTCTTCAGTTGGATTCAACTTGCCATCCTGGATGAATGGTAATCATAGTTGTTTCATGATTATCTTTCCTGGACAATATTTGCCCTCCAACACTTCTCTTTACTACCTTAATCTAGTAGCGGAATCTGGAAATTTCTAGCTCCAGTAAGAGAGTGATTTGGGACAGTGACCATTTTTTCATTGCTCCTCAGATTATACCACTAACCTGCTTTTTTTCAGTTGAATTTAATTTAATAGATACTGTTTTGGGTTTTTTTGTTTTTGTTTTTTGGTTTTTTTGAAAGAGAGAGCGTGAGTGCACAGGGAAGGAGCAGAGGAAGAAAGGAGAGAGAATACCAAGCAGGCATCATGCTGGGTGTGGAGCCAACGTCGGGCTTGACCCCACAACTATGAGATCATGGCATGAGCCAAAATCAAGAGTTGGATACTCAACCGGGTCACCCAGGTGCCCCAATAGATACTGTATTTATTTCAGTATTTACAGTAAAGAAGGCTTTATTTAGCAAGTCACACTTAACTCCATTGCCAGCAAGTTTTTATTGAGCACCTGCTGTGTACATGGCAAAAAACTAGGTGCTCAGATGTTTCTTCTGTGATTATGTTGACTTATAATCATCATATAGAGTAGCTCTGTGCTCGCTCGCTCTCTCTCTTTCTCTCTCTCTCTCTCTTTCCCCATTTTCTTCTGGGTTGCTGACTTTCTGGAGAAACCCTCTTGTTCTGCTGTCCACACCACCTGAGCTGTCTTGACTGCACTCAGACCTCTCTCACTGCCCTTCCCCAAGCATGCTGTATGGAGAGAGCACTTCTTCACTGTGCTGGTTCTGAGGACAGGTGTGTCCTACTCTTTCCCTCCTTACTGTTCCTAAGACATGGCTCTCTGATGGGGCCACAACTCTCCCTGAAGGGATCCCACAGTCTCTGCTGGTGGCCCATCAGACTGCTTTGTCACAACCTCCTTCAGAGCTGCTACACTGAAGTACTGCTGGGGCAAAAAGAGCAAATTTTAAATTTCTGTCTCCGTCTCTTTTTTTTAAGGGGAGGAGACTTCAGTGGGTAGGATTTCTTTCCCATCTACCCATTCTACATTAATCTCCCGACCAGTAAGAGCAGATAAATCTCTTTCCCATCAGTGAAATGTGTTTAACTAGATGACTGTGGCCTCCAAGCAGAGCTGTAACCATCCTGGCAGCTGCAGGAGAGATTGGGGGAAGGTAGCTGCCAGGATTCAGGGTTGGACATGTGCCTCCAGGTGACAGCCACATGCATGGACCCAGTTACTAATACCTCCACTTACACCTTGGAAATGGAGTTAGAAAGGCACGGCCAGGTGGGCAGAGAACAAACCTCAGCTTCCCCCAGCTGGGGCTACCTATTGGGTGTTGGGATTCCATAAGGCTGAGCTATGGGGAAAATGGGGCATTGGGGCCTACCATGCTAGCTGTGGACACTACACCACAGTCGGAAGGGCTGAAAACATATGATTAGTTAATGAAAACTTGGATTTTGCAGAAAACAGCCAAATCTGTGGAAGGATGGCAGCTGCTATGTTGAGCTAAAGCCCTAGGAAAGCCCTAAAGTTGTGGAATCTGCATTATTTTCCTCACCCCTACCTAGGAGGCCAGCATAGAGCAGTCATTACAGGACTTTCCTGGAGGCATCAGGAAGCTCGGGTAGCGATTTGTTTAGATTTGTCTGAATAGTCGCAGGTTGCCAAATCACACAGACAGCTGCAGTCAGTTGCTTTCTTCGTGCTGTTCAATCCACACGATGCATTTTATCAACTGCATCTCTGCTCTCCCCTGGACACCTTGGGAAATCATCACAACTTCACAGGTAGAGTTCTGAATTGGCTCGTTTTCTGCAATATTGCTGCATTTGCTCAACTGTATTGTTAGCTGGAAGATGATAACTGACTTCAGCTTCATTTTTCCAACTTGAGCATTTGTTTATGGAATCTATGTAGGAGAACAACAGACTATGTGCATCACTCTTTCCCCACCTCAACATGCCTTTTTTCCAGGAGTAGTGGTGATGGGAGCGAGAAGGAGAAATTAAATTACATATGCACCAGGAATTTGACAAAATAGGAATTCCATGGGCAGCCTGGCTTTATCTGCCCAGAATTCCTTTGGATGGAAGCAAAACACTTTTTTTCTTCATGAATCACTCTTTTTGGTCAGTTTCCTGATAGGGTAGGGGTAAAATCTGGGAGCCAGCCTTTGTTGCTGCCTTTCTATCTTTTGTCAGAGTCAACCTGCAATGGTCCTATTTATACTTATAGGAAGCTATGGCACTGGCAAAGAGTGGAGTCTGGAAGTTAGGCTGTAGGAAAGAGTTTATAGGTTTCCTTTCTCTGATCATCAATTTGGCTTAAATCAAATAATAGAATCTTACCACTGAGTGGAAACCTGGAAACAAATCTATTTTGATCTTTTCATTTTATAGATGAGAAACCTGAAGTGCAGAGAGATGACTTATATTGATGAAGACCCAGACTAGTGGCAGCAATGACCACGTATATCCGGTATCCAGGTTTATGGCGTCTCCTGTGTTGGGTCTCCAGGTATACCACTTACATTTTCTGGTTGCAAACAACAGAAACCAACTCTGGCAACTTTACTGGAAGTTTATTTGGAAGGATCCTGGAAGCTTCCAAAGATGGCAAAGAACCTAGAGAACCAGATCTGAAAATGGATTCAAGACAGTGCATCTCAGAAGGCTGAGATGGGAGCCACTGAAGGAGCATCTGCTATTAGGAGCAGTCTGGTCAGGGCAGAATTGGGCCTCAACTTTCTCAGTCTCGTGTAACTCTACTGACTTTTCAGTTTACTTTTGCAAGAGCTAAATTAAGACAGGTCTCTTGGCAGCACCTTGGTGAGGAGAAAACATGGTACTTGATAACAGTCATGTGAGAATATATCCAATGGAGAGGAAATGATTCTCCTAAAAAGAATTTCAGTGCCTTTCAGAAGGTCCTTTGGGATCTTCAAAACAAACACCGTAACATTCGCCCGCAAAACTCCTGGCTTCATACATTGGTTCACAAAGTGCTTTTTGACATTTATGTCCATTATAGAACTTACCAATTCTTTCTTCAAAACACCTCATAAATCCATGTCTCTACAGCCCTTAACTGGGGAAGAGCCTGTTCATTATCTTCCAGTGGCCCTTGTCTTCTTCTCCCTTTAGACCTAGATCATCTTGAAATTCATTCAGATAACATGGCCTGCCCAGCTGAAAATATGTGCCAGCTTCCTTTGCCATTGGATGTTCCCAGGGAACGTCATCTAAACCAACAGGAGGTAAGTTAAAGAGGTGATGTGATATCTGGGGTATCTTCTCTCCAAAGAAATTACTTGTAGTCTCTCTGCCCTTTCTCTCACCTGAGGTTAACATAATTAGAGTATTCATGAGCCTTCACTGGTCCATACTTGGGCATCCATCCATTCATACACCCAACTGCATTTATTTTTTATGCTATAGGTCACTGTGGACATATCACTCAGCACAAAACCTAGAATTATGAAAATAAGTTACACTTACGGTCCTCCTCCAGTCTTTCCTTTCGCCTCTCCCAACCAGAGTATTCAGCATTCTGAATCCTGTATTTGTCATTCCTTTGCTTGCTTTTTTAGATTGTTTTATCTCATCATATGTCAGGGTTTGATCATAGCAACAGAACCACAGGAATGATATAGAATATGGAATGTATTAGAGATTCAACTCCATGTAGTTGAACTCCGAGCTAGTTAAATTATTGCTATATGGTTGTTGTTCTGTATCTGGTGCTGGGCCTAGACCAGGAGTTGGAGAAGCTGAAGGAAAAGACCTAGCAGGAGCTGAGGAAGCATGGCTTCAGCTGCTGCCCAGGAGCTGCGCTCGCTGGGCCAGGATTCACAGAAGGTGGAGGAGAAGATGGAGTTGCTGTGGACCCAACATGATGAGCCAGCCGGTCAGTGACAATGTGTGTGAGCTGCAACAGTGCCTGGCATTTTGTACCAGCCTTCTGAACATGAGGAAGGTCCACTTTCTAAATATTGTTCAAAATATCTTCCGAAGGCTTTGCTAACCCAGAACTATGCAGGAAAGAGAATTCTGGGAAATGCAGCCCTAGCTTAGCTAAGTTGACATAGCATAAATTGATGCACACTCATCCAATCACATGTACAAAGTAAACTTTTTAAAAAGTTGCTTTTAATTTAATAAAAAGCATAGTATGCTGTATATATCAATTTAGGACTTACTTTTTAACATCTCAACATTATATTTTTAGGATTAATTCATATTGTGGTGTATAGCTTTAGCTTAATCTTGTTGACCTGTTATATTCTATTGTGTGAATACATCATAATTAGTTCATCTGCTGTCTTGTTGATGGGTGTTTGGATTATTTCCAGGTGTTTTAGTAAGCTTGGGCTGCTATAACAAAGTATCACAGTTTGGGTGGCTTCAACAACAGATGTTTGTTTTCCACAGTTCTAGAAGCTGAGGAGTCCAAGATTAAGGTGCTGGCCAATTCAGGTCTCAGTGAGGTTCTTCTTCTTGGCTTGCAGATGCCACCTTCTCGCTTGTCCTCACAGGGTAGAGAAAGAGAGAGCTTTGATTTCTCTTCTTGTAAGGACATTAATCCCATCATGGAGGTCTCGCCCTCATGACTTCATGATCTAAACCTATTTACCTGCCAAAGACCTCACCTTCAGCTATCACACTGGGGGAGTTAGGGCTTAAACATATGAGATTTGAACAGACGCAAGCATTCAGTCCATAATACCAGGTTTTGCTTTTGTGAACAGCATTGCTCTGACTGTCCTTGTGGACAGGTGTTCAAGGGCAGAAGTCTTTCATAACTTACACCAGGAGTACAGCTGCTGGGCCTGACGTGGGGTGACCTTACATCTTGGTTTTCCTGGGACAATATCAGTTATGCCTATCGTCTAAGAATGATTGTTATATATTGCCCTTATCTTTCCCCTATTTGTAGTTTGTTTTCACTTTTGTTTGACAAACAGAAGTTTTATTTTCTAATTTTTAAAAATGTTTATTTTGAGAGAGACAGAGACAGAGAGCGTGAGCAGCAGAAGGGCATAGAAAGAGGGAGAGAGAGAATCAAGCAGGCTCTGTGCTGTCAGTGCAGAGCCTGACGTGAGGCTTGATCTCACGAACCGTGAGATCATGACCTGAGCCGAAATCAAGAGTTGGACACTTAACCAACTGAGTCACTCAGGTGCTCTGACAAATAAAGGTTTAAAATTTTAGTATTGCCAAATTTATAAAATTTTTTATGGTTAGCATTTTTTTGAGTATTGTTTAAGAAACTCTTCTCTGTCTCAAAGTCAAAAGGATATTTACCTATGATTTGTGTTAACAGTTTTAATATTTTAGTTTTTATATTTAGGCTCTTAATCCATCTGGAATTAATTTTGGTATATGGTGTGACGGGGATCTAATTTCATGACTTTCTGCATGGATAACCTTTTTTAATCTTGCTGTCTTTATTTCCTCACTGATCTGGTGGGCTAGCTCTGTCCTACACCAAAGATTCATACATGTGTAGATCTATGTCTGAGCTCCATTTTCTATTCCATTCTCTGTTTGACCCAGTACCAATATCATCCTGTCTTAATTATTGTAGTTTCACACACACACACAAATCCAATGATAGCTGGTGGGGCAAATCTTCTCTGCATGCTTTCTGCTTCATAAAAGTGCGAGGTATTGTTTCTCCTTTTACTCTTTCATTCAGATTTTAAAATCAGCTTATCAGGTTCCATGAAAGTTCATGTTAGTATTTTGCTTGGAACTTTATTGAAATGGGGAGATGGACAAGACTATGCTATTTTCTTCCTATTCACAATGTGATATATCCTTTAATTTACTTGGGTCATCTTATTGGCTATTAATAAAGTTTTATCATTCTCCCTGTCTGGGTTTTATATATATATATATTTGGATTTATTTCTAGGTTCTCAGCGTACTTTGAAACTATTGTAAATTTTGTCATCTTTTTAATTATGCTTTCTGGTTGTTTATTCCAACAGTACAGAAATGCAATTGACTTTCACTAAACTTGGTTACTATTTCTAATAATTTGCTCATAGATCTTTTGTGCTTTTCTGGGCAAACAATTATGTCACCTGAAAATAATGACAGTTCTATTTCTTTCTTTCCATTTCTTCTTCCTTTTTCTTCTCTTTTATCCTTTTTTGCTGTTGTTGTTGTTGGCTGAGACCTTAAATATCATGCAGAATAGAAATGATAAGGCTGGACTGTCTTGACTCATTTCTGATTATAAAGAGAATTATTCTAATGTTTTCCCATTTTGGATCAAGTCTTAAAGTTATTTTGTAAGTACTCCTTATCAGGCTAAGGAAGTTTCCTCCATTTTGATTTGCTGATGTTTTTTGAAAATTTTTTATTGTGGCAAAATATATATAATATAGAATTTGCCATTTTAATCATTTTAAGTGTACAATTCAGTGGCCTTACCTTCACGTTGTTACACAACCATCACCACTGTGTTTTTCCAAAACCTTTTTGCCACCCCAAAAAGAAACTCTGTACCCATTAAGCAGTAACACCTTCCATTCCCCCACCGGGCCTTGATAATCTTTTCTTATTTTAGATATTTCATATAAGTGGAATCATACAATATTTATTATTTTATGTTTGGATTCTTTCAGCTAGTATCATGTTTTGATGGTTCATTCATGTCATAACAGTATCAGAATCTCATTCTTTTTTGTGGTTGAATAATATTCTATTGTAAGTCTTAACTACATTTTGTTAATTCATCCATCTGCTGATGGACACTTGAATTGTTTCCACCTTTTGGCTATTGTGAATAATTATTTAATAAGAGTTTCTTTTTTTTATTTGAGAGAGAGAGAGAGGAAGAGAGAGAGAGAGAGCACAGTGGGGGAGAGGGAAAAAGGGAGAGAGAATCTCAAGCAGGATCCATGCTCATCATGGAGCCCAAGGTGGGGGTCAATCCCATGACCCTGGGATTAAGACCTGAGCCAAAATCAAGAGTCAGACAGATGCTCAACTGACTGTGCCACCCAGGTGCCCCAAGAATTTCTTTTTAAATAATGAATTTATGTTGAATATTATAATCTTTTATATGGTGTCTTTTACTCTGGTAGCATGTGAATGACAGGTCAAGTCATGAAGGGTCTCCAGCACCTTACTTGCCATCAGCCCTTTATCAGGAACCTGAGGGTGTAAACCAAAAAGGGGGAAGACCTAGGAGACAGGAAACAGGAAAAAGAGAGAGGAGGAGCCCTGTGACAGCCATGCACCCAGAACTGAGGTGCTGAGGGCAATCTAGAACAGGTCAGATGGACGCCGCGGGGATTTATTCAACAAGCTGAAATCTGAGTCTCTCTGTGCATTCATATACATGGAAAAGAGGAGAGTGTTGAATTGAATTAGTGGTAAAAATGTTAATAACAAGAAAGCAAAATGTCAGAAAAAACAAAAAATGTTTTTGCAGGCAAGAAAAGGTAATCATGGGACAGCACATGGCTTATCTGTAAAGAAAATTTACTTCGTCTTGGATATAAACACAGCATATTAATCTACCTAAAAAATGTGATGCAGTGTCTTGGAGAATCGAGGGCAGGGGACGGAGGAGTGCATGTGTGTGGTAGAGATGAAGGCATCTGACAGAAAAGGGGCTAAATCTCATCTTCCATAGTGAGAAGTCTGTGCATAATGCCTAAAGAAGAACAATCAGGAATTAGAAACACAAACATGTTATTTGCTGATATGGACATAAATACCCAAAGAACTCATGGTAAGAATTGGAATTAGTTGCCCTTGGAGAAAGGATAAAGGGGGCAGGGACTGTTATTTGTGCAATAAGTCTAATTTTTTTAAAAAGTGTATTTAGAGAGGGGGAGTGAGTGAGCTGGGGAGTAGGAGAGAGAGAGAGAGAGAGAGAGAGAGAGAGAGAGAGAGGGAGGGAGGGAGAGAGAGAATCCCAAGAAGGCTTCCCACTGCCAGTGCAGAGCCTGATATGGGGCTCAATCCCATGAACTGTGAGATCATGACCTGAGCTGAAATCAAGAGTTGGA
>NC_043702.1:28844635-28878935 GCF_006229205.1 Suricata suricatta
ATCATTCATTTTTCGTGTATGTAGTTTAGTGAGCTCCTTGTATATTTTGGATACTAGCCTTTTATCTGATATGCCATTTGCCACTATCTTTTCCCATTCTGTTGGTTGCCTATTAGTTTTTTTGATTGTTTCCTTTGCCTTGCAACAAGTCTTAAGGAACTATTTGACTCTTTAAATTTTATGTCTTGGGGCCTCTGGGTGGCTCAGTTGGTTGAGTGTCTGACTTTGACTTAGGTCATGGTCTCACAGTTCATGGGTTTGAGCCCAGCATCGGGCTCTGTGCTGACAGCTAACTCAGAGCCTGGAGCCTGCTACTGATTCTGTGTCTCTCTCTCTCTCTGACCCTCCCCTGCTCATTCTGTCTCTCTCTGTCTCTCAAAAATAAATAAAAAAATTTTTTTTTTTAAATTTTATGCCTTGACAAAAACTAAATTAAAAGGAAATGAAACACTTTCTTCTCTATCATCCTCAGATCCAGCCAATCACCAAATATCTTTAGAATCCATCTTCTTCTTCCATCTCTTTTATTTACGGGTCTCTTTTAACTTCTGTCTGTTTCAAAGAAAAGTTTTAAGGGACTATTCAAATAAGCATATGACTATTTAAAATCAAGAGAAACCAAAGTTTAAAATGAGATTTCAGAAGAACAAGCCCATGGACAGGCACCCTATCAACTTCCTGCCTTTAAACCTGAATTCATTCATTATCCCAGTTGAGGCAATTACTGATTATCACCTCTCTGGTTTTGTGACATAGGCTCTAGCTGGTCTCCATCTCTGTTATTGTGCTCCTGTAACGCATTGTTCACATTGTGGTCAAAGAGATCTTTGGAAAATGCAAATTTCTCTTTCTCCTGTTTCAAATCTTATCCTGGCTCCTCAATACCCTTAGAAGAAACATGAAACTCTGTGAAGTAACTTACAAGGCCCCATGAGGCCTGTCTACTCTTTATCTCTCCAGCATCCTTTCTCATACACTCTTTCCCCACCACAAGGCTTAAACTTTATTTTAGTTCCTCAAGTTCTTTTACTGCTGGTCCCTTGCACGTGTGTTCCCTTTATCTTGTACACTTTTTATTCTACCCCATCCACTTCATTTGCTGATTTCCACTTGTCCTTCACCTTTCTGCTTAGATGTTGCTTCTACCAGGCAGTCTTCTCTGACCTCCCTTCCCAAGTCTTGATGAGTGGTCCCTCCTATGGGCTCCAAAGGATCCTTTATCTTCCTCATCATAGCAATTACTAAACTGGAAAGTGACTGAGTTATTTATTCCCAACTAGGCTGTAAACTATCAGGACAAATATTATATCTGTCTTGTTCACCATTTTAACCTCAATCCCCAGCCCAGTACTTGGCACTTGGAATGCTCAGCAAATATTTGTTGATAGACTAGCTGGATGTATTACCCAATGTTCTTTTGGGACTTGGGGCTCCCTTGCATGGCTGAGGCAGGGTGAAAAATGTTAAAAGCTATATTTATGGTCTCATTGTTTTTAAAGTCCACTTGTGGTCTCTGATTGTTTTAAAGCTCCAGAGCATTAGAACTAATGGATGTAGTTCGTTAGCTCCAGATGTGCTCAGGCCAACCCATGTACAAATGGGGAACCACATCAAAGGAGGTGGAGGGTGGTACCAGCTGCCAGAGGCACCAGCAGCAGAGATGGTGGAGTGACAGAGTACACAGAGTGATGAGCTACCATAGCAGGACTGGCTCTGCTCTTGGTTAAAAATCATGTTAGTTTAACTGCACTGGGTTTCATGTGGGACCACAATAATAGAGTCAGGGAGGTTAGCAGGAAGTTCTCAGAACCTCTTAGAGAGATGTTCTCGAAGTGTGGTCCAGGTTCCCTGGTGGTCGGCAAGGCTGGTCTCCTGTAGGATGAATGTTAATGTCAAGTTTTGTTGCTGGTATAATGAGTAGTTATTTATAATGGTCCTCCTTTGGTGTTTCGGTTAAAGCTCTACCATTCTTCTCTTGAATTCTCCATTTCTCTGAGGATGGTGTGTAGGAGCTATGAGGGTGGCATCTTTGTCTCACTGTGAGCAAGGACGTCTGACAAGCATGGCTTTGAGGGCTGACTTGGCCAGCCAAGGGACAGAAGCCAGAAAATCATCCCACATCTTCCTCTGTTGCCCTGCAGTCATTCTTCATGGGGCTGGCTGCTGGCCTCTAGCTTCTGGCTGCCTGGAGTGAAAATTGTAGGAGGAGAACTGGAATTACCCAGAAAGTGTGTTTTTTTTCTGAGACTGGCACAGTGCAGCTACCATTAGGTCAGCAGGAAGCCACTGTTGATGATAGTGGTGATGATAAGGGTAAATGAGTGCTTAGGCTCATCTGGGCAATTTTAGACTAGACTCTCTAACAGCAGAAGGGTCTAGTTATTGTTTTCCACTCTTCCTGCTCTGGAAAATCCATTCATTCACTAACTCAGTCATTAGTATTTTTTTTTTTTAAGAAACTATTATGTAGGAGGCCTAGAGCTGGACTCTGAGATAACATTGGTAAAGAAAACAGATTTGGCTCCTGACTTCATGGAACTTACTATCTTTCAGGGAAGGTGAACATCAGCAGTTAAAGGCTCAATTGCTTAATCACAAATTGTAATGTGTACTATAAACCAAAGTAACAAGGTGCCCTGAGAAAAATGGGGCGATGTAATTTAGATTGAAGGGTCAGGGAAGGCTTCTCTGAGAAGGAAAAGAGGAGAGGAGAGAGTATCTTGGGCAGAAGAAACATGTGCACAGGGTAAAGCCTCAGTGGAGCCAAGAAAGATGAATGTGTCTGGAAAAAGTGATCTAGGAAGAGATGATGAGCAAGATGAAGTTGAAGCAATAGGCCAAGGCCAGGTGATGCAGGCCTTTGAAGGTCATGTGAAGGATTTTGCACTTTATCGTCAGCACAATGGACAGCTGATGAAAAGTTTTAGGCAAGGGAATAATATACTTTTAGAAGATTACTTTGGCATCTTTGTGAAAATAAATAGGGGGCAAGAGTGGAGCAAGGAATAAAAAGTAGTGAAATACTGATGCATGCTGCAACATGGATGAACCTTGAAAACATTCTGCTAAGTGAAAGGAGCCAGACACAAAAGGTCACATATTGTGTGATTGCATTTATATGAAGTGTCCAGATAGATAAATCTATGGAGACAGAAAGCAGATGAGTGGTTGCCTGGGGCTGGGGGGAAGTGATTGCTGAATGGAGATGAGCTTTTCTCCTGGGGTCATGAAAATGATACGCAGTTAGAGAGTGGTGATGGTGGCCCAGCGCTGTGAATGTACTAAATACCACTCAATCGTGCACTTTACAATGGTTCAATTGGTTAATTATATGTGTGTGTGTGTTACCATGAAACAAAGGTAGAAAAAAAAAAAGAATAAAGGCAAGGAAACTGGTTAGGAATCCATTGCCTTTGTCTTGTGAAAGCCAAGAATGGCTTGGACTGTGGTAGTGGGAGTCTACAGAAGAAAGAAGTGAATGGATGAATGGATTAGGGAAATATGTTTGAGGAAGAACTAAGAGGACTTGGTGATGGATTGGTAATGGAGAGCAATGGAGAGAGGTTTAAGGGACCACCTGTAAGTTTCTGGCTTTGAACAACTAGCTGGGCTGGAGAGGGTTTGGGTGGAAAAGTCTGGCATAAGGAGTAGGGGGTGGGGAAGAGGGCAGATCCAGAGCCCATATTTAGACAGGTTAAGTTTGAGGTTCCCATGAAACATCTAGGAGAGTTGTCCAGTCAGCAGTGTGTCTGTAATTCTTTAAGTAGGCACAGGAAAGCGATCTGGGTTTGAATTGTGGGCCTGTAGGTAAGTGCAGTCACTCAGGGAGACAGTGAAGGTGAGAGAGGAGAGAGCCAGGACTAAGCCCAGAGAGTTCTGTAGATGAGAAGGTGCTAACAAGAAGACTAAGAAGGGAGGAAGGGAGGATGGTAGCAAGAAAGCCAAGAGAAGAGAAACAGAAGTGTTAAATGAGAAGAAAGATGGCAGCATCTGTAACCCATTATGGGCTTCTGAGCAGAAATTTGTAGTAAGGACAATAATGAACATTTAGAGTTACAGTCTACCAGACACTGTGCTTAAACACTTCATATGACTTCTCCTGATTAATAACTATCATACCGTCTTTTTACAAATAAGGAAACTGAGGCATAGAGGAATTGAACGTGCCCAGGGTCACGCAGTGAGTAAGCAGTGGAGCCAGGTCTCACTCCTGGTTCTTACTGATTCCAGAGGCTCTACAAGTAATCTCTACCCTCACTGCCTTGACTCTTGGTCCATATGGATGAAGATGGATGTGCTTTAAACTCACTATTGATGTATTAGAGCTTAGATGGAAAGGTCTCACCTTATTGGCAAATAAACCTGAAAACAGCTTTGTTTTTCTAATAACTTTTACCAACTGTGCTCTGTCGACCATGAGTCCCTCCCTAACTGCTGGCAGCAGGTTCCCTTAGCAACTTCTCAGTTGGATACCATAATTTTTCACTCGTTTCTGCTTATTAGAACAGTCTCCTTCTGGTAGTTGGAATTTGCCCTCATTCATTTTGCAGTTTCACCTTCAACCTTAGATTCTATTCAAAGCTCTTTGCCTTCCTCCCAGTACTGGTTGCATTCATGACCCCAGCGGCTCAGAGAGGAAGTAAAGGTGTGGTCAGCCATCTTGTACATCCTCTCTTCCTGTGCTTTTCTTTCTTTGGTGAGGGGTGGGGTGGGAGGAGGAGGGATAGCCTCTTTCTACCCAATTGCCAGCGAGGACCTTGCTTGCCCCTTTCAGGAGGTCATTCCAGTGTTGTAGCTTGTTGACCTTGGGTTTGGTATGGAGAAATAGAAACCCCAACAAGCCCTCTAGGGCCTATTGGTGGGAGCTCAGCAGCTTCTGAGCTTTGCGAGCCTGGACTACATCTTTCGGACATCCCCCAGTTGGTACCATGGGGCTGCATTCCCCTGATACTGTCCTAATTTGGCCTGTGCCTTAGTGATGTGAGGTGAACCAGCAGCCCGGTGTCTATGTTCCGTGGTCTCATTGCTGGGTCCATTGGCAGAGGTAAACCCATCTGTAGTTCTGGAAACTGGCACTTCAGTCTGGCCATCTGTCCTCAGTTCCTGCTACCAGGGCTAGTCAGGAAGCCCACAAGTCAAGATCAACCAATCAAAGTGCCAGCTTCCTTTTCTTATATACACCCCTAAATGCGATGAGCGAATTTCTGAGGTCACACACTTCCCTGGCCTTGAGAGGGGGAACTCTCTCTTCTCTGAGAGCCTCTGTGACTTCCTGGGCCTTCTCTTTCATCGTTTCATGATGAAAGCTGTAAGCCAGATCTCTGGTTCTGCACTTGAGCACCAGAGACTTCTTTGAATCCAGTTCTGGAAAATGTGGATCTCTTTTCTTTCAATGGGGATTTCTCCATGTTTGGTGTCATTTTCATGACCTTAAAGGTTGGGACAAGCCCCCGATCAGTGCCTCACACCAGCTTGGTACACGTGACTATATCCCTTTCAGAAAGCTGGCTGCCATGTAGTCTTAGGAATCATTTGAATTTTTAGATCCAGAAAACCCATGAAGGAGCAGAAAGAATCTGGGATATGCACCTTTAGGCTGGCATAGAGGGGATTAAGGGGACCTAGCTCTGGACTTTATTACCTCTTTACATTTTTTCCCCTCAGAGATTGGAAGAACGAATGAATAATGTAGCTTAACCCTTTATCAGTCAGGGGCTCCTGAGAGTAATGAGTAAGGTCCTGGGGCCTAGTTTCTTTAGTTACCCTGAGAAAGGCAAATAAATGTCACATCTTCCTTCAATACAGACTCTACCACTGGATGTCCAAGTCACCTGTCCCAACATTAGCTTATTTGATCCTCACAGGATACTATGAGGGCGACAGGATATTTCAGAAATACTGAAGGTTGGAGTGCTCATGTGTTCCAGTAAGGTCACCCAGAAAGTAAGTGGCTTGGAGATTCTGACTTCACATCTAATACTGCTGGCTACCTCTCTGAGGAAAGGAAGGAAGGGAGAGAGGGAGGTAAGAATGGCCAGCAAAGAAGTAGTGTGTGTGTGTGTGTGTGTGTGTGTGTGTGTGTGTGTGTGTAGATGTGTGTTGTGCTGTGGGTACACATGTTGGGTGTGCATGTGTGTGTCTTATGTGTGTTGTCTTGTGAGTGTCCTAGTCATTGCAGTGAGCAGGCCTTACAATGGGGTTTCTGGTGGATGTCATAACTTAGAGGTTACCCTCCACATGTTAGCAAAGTAGTTAAAAGCACTGACTAGAATATGAGTTGAAGTTCTGGCTCCATTCCTGATAGCTGTGTGGTACTGGGGAAGTTACTTTACTTCTCTGAGTTTCCTAATTGTTTAAATAGTGCCATTCTCTTAAAGTCTTGTAAAAATTAAATTAGTACATGCAAGTGCTTAATAAATGATACTATATTTAATAATCTAAGAAATGCTATTCTTCTTAGCAATTACATTCCCTTGCAAGATCACATTCTTAATAATCAAACTGGAATTATTTTTAAAATATTCTGTTATATCTACTCTGCAGATTTGCTATTGAAGCTACCAAAACAACAGGAAAGTATCTGGCCTCTGTTTACAAAGAAAAATGAAGACCCGTTAAATGCGAAGCTAGGGAAAAGTCCCAAACAGTTGATCAACAGCAGGTTGTTTAAGGACCCATCTGTATGTTTTCTATAAAATATTGATTTAAACAACTTTCCTGGAAATATTATACTAAGATGAGAAAGATCACAGATGCTAACATCACAGAAGCCAGACTGAAATTGAACCGTCCTGAAAATGGCTCTGGACAGGTCTTGAGCTGCAGCTTTTTCAGTGTGTGGCAGATACAGACTATGAGCCTATTTTGCTCTGAGGATCTCACCTGGGATCATGCTCCTGGAATCACATGCCTGGAAACATTGTAACACAATAAATATCCTTAAAAACACTTGCATTTGCAGTATGCCCCCCTCCTGTTCCATTTAGGGCAGAGGTTGAACTGTTCAACCCCACTGGTCTTGCCATTAGAAGTCAGGTGTATGTGTATACTATGATGAAACACACAGGTTGCAATAGGAACTATGTCAAAATGGTGTCAAATCCAGCTATATAATCATAAGAACTAGATTCATCAAAACTATAAAGGGCTTCAGCTGTTTGCTATCATTTTAGAAAAATTTCAAAAGGCACCATCTGTGTGGTTGGCTATTTAGTTAAAGTTCATTATTCAACCTTGGGTACACCCTTTTCTCAGATTGATTTAAAAATAATTTCCAGTGATCATAATAGAGCCTTTCTTCCCTAGGCTCAGAAGTTTTGGCAACAACCTGCTTCTAATTATACTTTCTACCACTGTCGTGAATCCCAACACCCATGCCTATTTCTGTTAACAATATTTCGTTGTTGTTGTTGTTGTTGTTGTTGTTTTTTACTGTTTATTCATTTTTGAGAGAGAGAGAGAGAGAGAGAGAGAGAGAGAGAGAGAATGAGGGAGAGACAGAGAGAGAAGGAGACACAGAACCCAATGCAGGGCTCAAACTCACGAATCTTGAGATCATGACCTGAGCCAAAATTGGATTCCTAAACGATGGAGTCACCCAGGTGCCCCTGTTATCAGCATTTTGATATTCCACAGGGGGTCCACAGCACATGCAGTCTGTTTCAAGTGAGTCTTCCCATCAACCACCTAGAGATGAGTGTGGCATACAGGTCAGATCAGAGAATCTGTTCTCCAGTGAGTGATAAATAAATATTCTATTCTTGGGTGGAATATTCATTAGGGGTCTATTACATTTAGCTGGTTTATGTTGCTCAGGTCTTACATATCCTTGTCAGTCTTCTTTTTAATGGTTATATCCATTACCAAAATTCGGGTATTGAAGTTCCAATGTTATTGTTGACTGCCTTTTCCCCATCAATTCTAATATCTTTTGCATCTTGTATTTTGAGGCTCTGTTGTTAGGTACATATAGGTTTATAATTACCATATCTTCCTGATGAATTGATAATTCTATCATTATAATATCCCCCATTTACTTTATAAATGATAGATATTATAAAATGTATCTTTTATCTTATAATCTAGTGACATTATCTGTTTTAATGTCTGCAGTATCTGATATTAGTATAGGCACTCCTTGTCTTTTTTTATATATAATAAATAATATATCTATTTCCATCTTTTTACTTTCAACCCATTTGTATCTTTGAATCTAATATGTGTTTCTTGTGGACACATATAGTTGAGACTTGTTTCTTATCCAGTCTGACAATCTATGCCTTTTGGTTGGATTGTATATTCCATTCATATTTAGTGATTCTATTGATCTGGTTAGATTTAGGTCTAACATTTCTCTCTCTTTTTTGCTATATGTCTCATATCTCTCCTCCCTCCCACCCCCACAGGCAAATTCTACCAAACATTTCTTTCTTTCTTTCTTTCTTTCTTTCTTTCTTTCTTTCTTTCTTTCTTTCTTTCTTTCTTTCTTTCTTTTTCTTTTCAAATTTGCTTTTAAATTCTAGTTCATTTTACAGTACAATATTGATTTCAGAAGTGGAATTTAGTGATTTATCATTTACACACAACCCCTAGTTCTCATAATAATAAGTGCCCTCTAGATACCCACCATCCATCTAGCCCATCCCCATCCATCTTCCTTCATCAACTCTCAGTTTGGGTCTCTTATGGTACCCCCATCTTTTTTCCCCTCCCACATACTCATCTGTTTCGTTTCTTAAATTCCACATATGAGTGAAATCTCCTGGTGGTTTTCTTTCTCTGACTGACTTAGCCTGCTGAGCATTATATACTCTAGTCCCATCCACAACATTGCAAATGGCAAGATTTCGTTCTTTTTGGTGGCTGAGTAACATTCTAGTTTATATATAAGCCACCTCATCTTTATCCATTTGTCAGTTGATGGACATTTAGGCTCTTTCCATAATTTGGCTATTGTTGACAGTGCTATTGTAAATGTCTGTCTTATATCTTTATTTTGCATTAACAGAATATTTTCTAGTAACATTTTAATTTCTTTAATGATTTTTTAACTATATTTTTTGAATTATTAATGTTGTTCTAGGACTCTCAATATACATATTATATTAAGCTTTAGTAGATTTTCTTAAATGAATGTTTCTCCAGTTGATGTATCCCTTAGGAAATTTTTCAGAGACTTTAAATGGTTTCTCTTTTATAGGTGGTATTTACCTGCGATGAAGGTCTTCATCCCTCCTTAGATTGCCCTTCTACGGACAGTCCCCACTCTACTACTTTTAAATCTGTTTCATGAGCAACATCCAATCTGGAAATATCTTGGGCACAATTTGAACTAATTCCTGACTAGAAAAAATACCAGAAAAGGCAAGTTATTTATTGTTCCACACAGTAGAATCTCTCTTTATCTTGTGCCAAGCACTTCAAACAAACAAAAAATTAAAAACCACAGCCAAAATGCCATGGTAATGGATTAATCTGATAATTCCTTTATGATCATAACTCTCCAGTGTTACCTGTTCTTACATTTAGAGGCATACTAATTGAGTTCTGCTTTGATCTTTGAAATTCATTTTAAAGAACATTCTGTGCCTACTCTTTGCTCTGTGAGTGTTGAGAGGGTCTTTGTCCAGTTGCATTAGAGTTTAGATCTATGACAGAATTCACATGCAAGGAACAACTAGAGAACTATTAAGAACAGAAGTGGGCAATCCTGTGTTGAAGGGCAGTAGAAATTCAGATAAAGGAGATGTTATTGTAGGTTGGAGAATCTGGTTGAGGCTCCAGAGGGACTCAAGCCAGGCCTTGAAGGAGCAGTAGGATTAGATCAGAAATGAAAGGAAAAGACAAATATCTGCATATGAAAGACCACAGATTCCTTTCTTCTTACCTGAGAAAAATTAGTTTTCAGTTAACATCTATTATTGACTCGATTGAAGAAAGATAATGACTTGACCTCTGATAGCAGTTTTCTTAAAGGCGGTGCCTTGCTCATAGTGTAATCTATACACCAGTAACATCAGCATTACCCTGTCAGAAATACAACTTTTTGGAAATGTAGCTTCTCAGACCTTACCCTAGACTTACTAGTCAGAATCTTTGGGGTGGGCCTAACAATGTGGATTTTTTTCTTTTTTCTTTTTTTTTTTTTTTAATTTTTTAAAAATGTTTTATTAATTTTTGATACAGGAGAGACAGAGCATGAGAGGGGGAGGGGCAGAGAGAGAAGGAGACACAGAACTGGAAGCAGGCTCCAGGCTCTGAGCTAGCTGTCAGCACAGAGCCTGACGCGGGGCTCGAACCCACGAACGTGAGATCTGACCTGAGCCAAAGTCAGAGGCTTAACCGACTGAGCCACCCAGGCGCCCCTCTTTTTTCTTTTAACAACGTGTGTTTTATAGTTTACCAGTTGGTTCTTATGCATGATAAAGATTGAGAACGGTATTCTCAGGTGTTTTTCCTGGCCACTGTTGGCATCAAGGGTATATTTGGAATGAAATAGCCAAGGTCAGCATCTAGGACCTCTAGTATGGATCAAGGCTGGGCAGGTATGGATATCCAGTTAGCAGATCATGTAAATGAAAAACCATATGATTGTACCCAGGCCAGAGGAGTAGTTAAATAAATAGAAAGATGCCTGGCTCTCCTCTCCCACAGCTGCCTTGCATTTTTCAACCCCAGGCAGCAGAAGTGGCGGGAGTGGTACTGGCTCCCTGGCATGAGGCAGTCTGGCTATCTAGGGAGAGGGAGCAACTCACTTACACTGCCTTCATGAAAATAACTCACTATCAGCAAGGTTATTACTCAAAGCTTGTTCCCTGACAGCAAAGTAGACCCATGACCAAGACTCCCATTTTGTCAACCTAATTTTATATTTCCCCTCTATTCTTTTCATTAACATTAGTTTAGGGAAAACTTTCCTGATTCATTGAATCTTCAAGCCCACAAATCATTGAGTCTTTGCTCCCCCTCCAGACAGGATCTGGAGAGTGTGATGAGAACCACTCATGTATTCTCAAAATAGTCTTGGTTTCTTAATAGTCTCTTTAGGCACAATAATGCTAGAAGGGGCTTAGAGGAAAGGGTCTCCAGGGGAGGTCAGAGTCCCTTAAAAAATGGGCTGCCCAGTTGGATGGGCTGGGCTCTCCAAAGCCCGGCAGTTTGGTTTCCAGTGATGGTTGGATCCAGCTGCCAAGAACCCAAATTAGGGAAGGTTTTGTTGACAGCCCATAAGAGGACACTTTGAAAGACTGATTGAAGGTTACTGCTAACCCTAGACAATAAATAGACATATATACAACCCAGAGAAAAAAGCATGTGCAAATAGTATTTGTAAGTGTATATATGTTCCTGTGTGTTACCAAAATAAATGTGTTTCTCACAGTCTTTGCCATGGAGGAAATGATCAAAACCAGCTGCTCTATGTAGTTCTTCATTGAAAGGAATAGAGGGGTGGAGCTGGCAGTTAAGGGGGACCCACAGGCATCAGGCTGACTTATCACTCCTCTGGAAATGGTTAACGTGCCTGGCTCAAACAGCCCGTCATGTGGATGTTATGTGCCTCTAAGCATTTCTGTAGATGACAGGTATTTACTTCACCCCCAAATCTGAGGGGCAAAGGGTCACTTCACAGGGGAAGCCAGTTTGCTTCTGAGCCAGTTCATTTGCATTTCTCATTAATCCAGGCTAGACCCTTTTTCAAGTCTCCACCATAATCTATTCAAAACAGTTCAAACATTTGACTTTGTTTTGGTTGAGTTTACTCTAATGTGGTTTCTGCATAGCTCTCTCTTTTATGGTAATCGAATGTTCTGCCAACATTTCTCCTGCTATGTGCACCAGCTAAGGAAACCAGATGCTTTGGGTTGGTCTTTTCAATGTATCTGAGTGTTGTTTTTGTTTAGAATTTCAGAGGTTTGGCGAAAGAGCACTGTTTTATAAATCTGACCCTTGATGCACTCCATTTCCCAACCTACTAATAGTTTTGGCTACTGCTCACATCGTGATTTGAAATTGCTCCCCCTCACTATGAGGATTAGCATGTGGAAAGAGAAGCTCACTTAATTAATCTTGTTTGATTTGCTTAATTTTCCTGTTCATCATTTATTCCATTTTGTAAGTTAAAGAAGATGAGTAGAAGAGCTGAAGAGTTGACCCAGAACCACGCCCTGCGTTGTCTCTCAACCAATTACAGACCAGAGTAGGATTGCTCTTTGATGTGTGGGGTGTTGTTTTCCCCTCTTACACCCTCAGTGTAGGAAGGAAGCAAGCCAGCTCTCGTGGGAGTGTTGGCTTATAGTGCAGACTGAAAATGTTTCAGAAAAGTAACTTGGCATTGAATCAAATTAATAAGTGGAACTGTTTGTATGGATTGAAAGAAGACTTCTAGGGTCTCAGGAGTTTGTGGGAGAGAGAAGAGGAAAGGGCTGAGGTAAACTCTGTGAAAGGGAGCTTTATAAAATATGGGGCTTGAAGTTAACTTACTGGGAGCAATCCTTCAAAAATGCGAAGATATAAAAGAAAATCAACCTGGTAACTTTAGCCCTCTCTAACATTGGTCCTACCCTTTTGCTTGGTTGCTGTGAATCTCTGGTCTGATCAACTCTATACTGAAGACAGGAGGGAAAATTAGAAATTCAAATTCAGTAACTGAAGAAGACCAGAAAGAACCTAGTGGTTTCCCAAGACTAAGCATAGGATAGGATATCTGAACATATATAGATGAAAGCAGTGTTCAAGATTACGTATAGTAGTTAATAATTGCTGAGCCATGGAAAACAGAGAAGGCAAAGAGCTGGATTTACACTAAAAAAAATCAAAGGGATCAGTCTTCCCTCCAAGGATCTTCAGTGTTGGCCCTGAGACCGAGAAGTTGAGGCTCTAAAAGACACAGGCTGAGGAAAGTATAAAGAGAACCAAACTCCAAAAGAAAGAATAGAGAGCAACTGTTAATGGATTAAAGTTAGTTTAAAGTCTAAACTAATCCAAAGAAAAAGCACCAGACATTGGTTTTTCAAGAACAATAGCTATAACCACCCACATTCAAACTCAAAAGAAAGACAAATCTGAGATCTCGAGGGAAGAGTGTTCAGACCAAAGTCTTGGCATATATTCCACATGTTCAAAAGACTGCACATTTTCATTGTAAGTTTGTGCCTTTGTGAAGTCCACTGACAAAGAGGTGGTCCATTTGAAATGGGTCCCACACTGCGACCATAAAGGATAAATACTTATTAAGTTTCAGCTGTGTGCCAAGGAATGTTGGGAAACTTGGAGAAGAGAAGAATGGTGGGGACCAAGACCTTTGCTTCTAGATAGGTTTAATAAAAGATAAGGTAAAGACATGGACATTTTTAGAAGAACAGCAAGCAAGGGTTGAGAATAAAAATGAGCAAATATATGAAAAATGTTTCATTTTTTAGCCCAAATAGGGTATTCTACTCAAACTACAGGTTTTAGTTCTAGAAATTATTCACTGTGTTTGGATTTTTTCAAACATACTTCTGAAAATCCAAGCACATTTTATTTTACTCATGGGCACCAATGGATTTAACAAAGGGAAAACTATCTTGCTTGGGAAGAGATGATTAATTTTGACAGTAGCTATATCAGTAAGATCTGGATTAATGATTTTTCCCGTAGTTATGTCTATTTATTATAAGCAGTTGGAGATGGATATACAGCATGAGTGAGTGGATTGAGGATGTTACTATGTCATTTTTAGAGTTTTCCAAGATTTAGCTCAATTAGAAGAAATAGATAAACTGGATTTCAACTTTTGTGCCATTTAATTTAGTTGTTCTTTTCTTTCTTTTCTATTTAAAAAAGTCATTCTGCTATTGATTGCATTCTTCTTTTAATTTTTAAGATGTGGCATACCAACCCGTGCACATGTATGCAAATGTTTGTGGAAGAACATGACAGAGATTTTTAATAAGAGGCTGAGAGGATCAAAGTGACGTTCATAGAGTTGGAATGTAGGACTCCATTTAAGATGATTTGTGGGAAGTGCTGCAACTTTGGAAATGTGGAGGTTGGTAAGGAAATAATTGTAAGAGCCTACATGGGATACATGAAGAAAAGAAAGATTCCAAAAATGCTGGAATTTTGAAGTAGGCTGAATGATGTTTTTAAATTTCTAAGTTTTTTTTTGAGAGAGAGAGCATGAGCAGGACAGGGCAGAAGGACAGGGAGAGAGAGAATCTTAAGCAGGCTCCACATACAGTGAGGAGCCCAATGCAGGGCTCACTCTCACGACTGTGAGATCATGACTTGAGCCAACATCAAGAGTTGGCCACCCAAGTGTCCCGATGGTTTTAAATTTCTAAGCTTATGGAGTTTAGGATTTTGGAATGCTGATAATACTTCCAACAAAGGTTAGCCTTTTCTTTGCTTGGCCTTATATAATGGCAGGACAATTATGGTGTGATGGACTGATTGGGAAAATGGCAGATATATGAACACACCCAGTTGAGATCAATCAAGTCTGGCCCACATCACAAAACTACCCAGAGCATTCATATACTCACAAGCAATGAAAATTGGTTAGTGTTTTAAACCACCAAGTTTTAAGGTAGTTTCTTATGCACTATCATTGTGACAATGGACAACTGACACATGTCTCTTGGACAGAATTTATGCTGCAGATCTAAAAGATAAGGAATAGAAGCTGGAGATCACACCTGTAGTTGATAGGAAATCTACATAATTAGATGAACCACTTTTTAGAAGTGCTACATGGAGAAGAATTAGAGGGAACAGTCATTGGGCAGGAGGAGAAACAAGAATATGCCAGGGAGTTATCAGAAAGGTTGGAAGCGATCTGCTGCATGGATGTATCTCTGAAGTCTAAACACAACCTATCATAGTAGTACAAAAAGTGGTAAGAACACAATTTCTAGAAAAAATTTGTATCTAGGGAAACTATTGGGTTTGATACAAATTCAAATATGCAGTGATGGACAAAAACCAGATTAAAGAGGGAGATTAAATCTGATTAATCTGATTAAAACCAGATTAAAGGTATTAAAGAGGAAGGAAGAAGAGACAAATCAAAGTCAAGATTTTTTAATGCATTTTAGAGGGACCATATGGTAGGGGCTCTAATGTATGGTGGAATGACAAAAAGTCCTTCTAAGAGTAAAGGATGAGATGTGGTCTTAAGCACAAAGGGCACAGACCAGACACAAGGAGAGGGGCCGACAGTACAGGGGCTATTAACAGCCACTCCATAATGATAATACCATGAAGTCAACATTCAACCTGAGGCCCTTTAGGATTTGCAGATCTTCATTAATTCTGTGAAATTCTTCTGTGAGATTCAGTTACATGTCCAAGGTTGGGAGCAGCTCAAGAGCCAAAAATAACATGGCTATCATATTGTTTTACTCATGTTACAGATGAGTAACTTTAGATATCAAGTTGTTAAATAACTTGCCCAAAGTCAAACAGGAAACCTGTTATTGAGTTGCTGAAAGACCCCAGTTCTGCAAATAAACTTCTAGTCCACCAGCTTTTCACCAAATGGGTTAGTTAGAAGTCAGATTAAGTTCATTTATTTATGGATCCATTGACTTAGGCAAAAAAAAAAAAAGTTTCTAATGGGAAGTCCTAATATCAGAGTTTCTTTACTTATGAGGTAGTGCTTACTTTTCCATTATTATTATTATTTTTTTTCACTTTTTTACACACCCTTTACCTTCCACACAGACATTTTTGGCTTCTTTCTGTGTTTTAGGGTAGTACTGAGTCACAGCAGCCAGTTTGTTCATGATCCACATTGAATTTATAACACTGTAGGGCATTTATTAGGTTCTAGACCTAAGATTGAAATCTTAACATTTTGTGGAAATCCCCTTAATCTGCTAGTGAGTCTAGGATGTGAAAAGATGATGACTGACTTTGGGAAATGCACTTAGGTGAATTTACTCCTGAAGTTCATATTGCTTATCACTTTGAGGCTTAAATTTCTCCCCCAAGATCATCTTTTTAAAAAAATTTTTAACATTTATTTTTATTTAAATTCAAGTTAGTTAGCGTACAGTATAGTCTTGGCTTCAGGAGCAGAACCCAGTGATTCCTCTCTTACATATGATACCCTCCTTACTCTTATCTCAAAAAGTGCCCTCCTTAATGCCCATCACCCATTTAACCCATTCCCCACCGGCAACCCTCAGCTTGTTCTCTGTGTTTAAGAGTCTCTTATGGTTTGCCTCCCTCTCTGTTTTTATCTTATTTTTCCTTCCCTTCCCCTGTGTTCATCTGCTGTGTTTCTCAGATTCCACATGAGTGAAATCATATGATATCTGTCTTTCTCTGACTGACTTATTTCACCTAGCATGATATACTCTAGTTCCAACCACATTATTGCAAATGGCAAGATTTCATTCTTTTTCATCACTAAGTAGATTTCCATTGTATATATATATATATATATATACACACATATATATATATATATATATATGCCACATCATCTTTATCCATTCATCAGTCAATGGACATTTGGTCTCTTTCCATAATTTGGCCATCGTTCGTAGAGCTGCTAAAAACATCGGGTGCATGTGCCCCTTCAAATCAGCATCTTTGTATCCTTTGGGTAAGAGGATACAAAGGATATCTAGCAATTGCTGGGTTGTAGGGTAGTTCTATTTTTAGTTTTTTGAGAAATCTTCGTACGGTTTTCCAGAGTGGCTGCACCAGTTTGCATTTCTACCAGCAGTGCTAAAGTGTTCCCCTTTCTCCACATCCTTGCCAGTATCTGTTGTTTCTTGAGTTAATTTTAGCCGCTCTGACAGGTGTGAGGTGGTATCTCACTGTGGTTTTGATTTGTATTCCCTGATGATAAGTGATGTTGAGCACCGAGGATCATCTTTTAACTTTGCTGATCTTCCCTTTCCTTGCGTGGTCCAAGGAAAGTATCAACTGTCCCAGAGTTTTTAGGCTTCCAGCTTCTTTTTAATGAAAATTTTATATACAGCCTGCTAATCAACCAGTTTGACCCATGGGAAGGCAGCATTTTTTTATTTTTACTAGAGATTAAGAAAACTAATGAATATTAATGACCATATGTATTCACCTATGAAATGACATTGCATTTGAAACATTCTCTAGTTTCTGAGACAAATGGGAGGAGTGAGAAACAGAGGAGAGTCAAAATGGCAGACAAGAGAGAAGATGGAAACTAGGAGAGAAAAATGAACAGAAATTTGGTAAGAAGGGAAAAGCAGCTAGGAAAAAAAAGAAATGCAGAATGTAGAAAATAAATGGACTAGAGGAGAATGTTAGGCATGGAGAAGAAAGTATATTGATTTTCATATTTCAAAAAGCTGAAAAAGTTGCCTTTCATAAATGTTTGGATATATGTACACGTACACAGGCCAGTATCACTGCATCAAAGATTAAACTTAATCTCAAAGGTCCAAAGTATACCATGGAGATATCAATTCTGTTAATCCTCTCCGGCAACTGAAACACATCCACCAACATCCCTTCCACTGGGGGCAACTGAGGCAGAGGAAACAGTGCTTCCCTCTGGGGCAACGGGAAGCTGGCATGAGCCCTGGCAATCTGCGTGGTGCCAGTCCTGCTTTTCCAGTCAGGCCTGCCCTCAGGGAAAGGCCACTGAGCCTGCCATTTTAATGGTAACTCATGGCAGGTTATTTTCAGTTGCGGTCCTTTTATGTATTTTAATTAGTGTCTTAACGTACTTGCCTTGGGCCCCTGAAGGAATAATCCAAACAACCAAAACCCCAAACCCCAAAATAGCACAGAATGAGTGAGTGAAAATTAAAGACAATCCTGGGAGTTCTTGGCTTCCCAGCCCACGTTGTAACCATTGCAGGCTCCTGCCCCTCCCCAGCTCCCCCTCCACAGCCTTCTTTAGCCCTCCACCTCCCATCTCATCTAGGCGGCAGCAACCACATCTTTTCTGTTTCCTTTCGTTGGGGATCAGTTTCAAAGGTCCCCTCTCAGCCAAACGCCGCCGGTTGCTGGTGTCTTTGTTGCCGGCCCCTGCCAGCCAGCTGCCCCCTCTCCCGCCCCCACAATCTGCCTGCCTCGCCTTCCTTATTTGCAGTCCCCAGTCCGCCTCTGCCCCACCAGGCCTCTGCGGCCTTGCTGCTCTTTTAAGTCCAGGTTGGAATCTTTTCATCACGCTGCCTCAGCCTGAAAAGACGCATATTTTTTTCTGCTTCTAGCTTAGATTTATGGCCCTTGTCAGGCCTTCCTGCCGTGGCCTCTGACAGGCCCTGCCTTTCCTAACATCAGATTCATTGCTGTTCCTAAGGTCCTTTAAGATTTTAATGCTAAGTCTATAAATTTCGTTTCCTTTCTGCTTTAACCTTTCTTTAGACCTTCCCATTGTCTGATGGGATGTCCGTTGATTTGCAGCCCCGTCTCCCCACTCCAGGGCAAGCCAGAGGAGGGGGGGCTGCCGGTCGGAGCCCATGGAGGGAGAAATGGGGAAAGTAGCTGATGAATTTAGATTTCCATCAGCTCCAACAATTCTTCTGGGTTTGATAGGGATTGACATTTTCCTTCAAAGCTGTGATTTGCTGTGGACTTGTGGTGGCTTTTCATTAAAATAGTATCTGAGAGTTAAAAAAAAAAAGGTTGGCTGAACAGATATCCAACCTCCCTTAATAAATGCATCCAAGCTTACATTTTTCCTCTCTGATGTGTCAGCTGGAGATTCTCTTCCGTCTCCAACACACATGGGCACTGCTTAAATCACTCTGATTTCTCTCCCAGGCAGACTTCTGCCGAAGAAACTTTTCTCACCTTAAGATAATAAAGCCCCCAGTTGAGAGAGGTGGAAATGGCAACCGGCTTGAAATTCCAGGGGAGAAGACTAGGTCACTGCAGAGAAAGAAGGAGCTTGCCAGCTCCAAGAAGCACAATGAGAGTACTTTGGAAGTATGATTTCTGAATTCATTTTGTCTTTCATTGGCCTTGGAGGTGTTAACAACCTCACGGACCTGGCTTTTCCTTTATTCCCATTCAGGGCAGCTGTAATGAGGGGGAAGGTTGGAGAAAGAGTGGGAGAGAAAGACTTTTGTGTCCAAATCACTTTGATTACATTGCTTGTTCAATCTTAAATTTATTCAAGGTGACAGTAAAAGTCTAGGGAGCAAGCCATTAATGGAACGGTGAATTATGTAACGTATATGGAAGTCCTGCTTCCTCGGGCCAGACATAAGTGGAGGGAAGGCTTTTGTTTGATGGTGTCTGTCTCTAAGAACTCACTCTGTTTTCTTGTTTGGATTCCAGGCACTGGAATCCTGTGGGTCACCGATGCCTCACATGCTTTTTCTTTAAGTTCTGGTATAATTTTCCATTCCTTTGAGCTGATTTGTGCTCATTTATTTGAGGACAGCAGTCAGTGTTCTCAAAGCTAGTTCCAGGACTCTCCTCTGTTCCTCCAGGCATGAAGAAGTGGTCCCCCAAACTCCCACAGACAAACGATTTGCACTTTTTAAAGCCAACTTTAGATGGCTTGACATTCAAGTAAAGGCGGCTTAATATCGGATGTGGCAGAGACTAGCTAACCATTCGCTTCACTAGCTTTCTTTTCCTCTTGGACACACAACTCGACTGCATTTCCCAGTCTCCTTGGTGGCTGTGAAATTTGCAACCACATGACTCAGTTCTGGCCAATAAAATGTAGAAGTGTTGTCTGCTGCTTCTAGGACTGGCCCATGAAATTCCTACCCCGTCCTCCATGTCCTCTCTCTTCCCTTGAGTGATAGTCAGATTTAAAATTTGCCACCGTGGGGCGCCTGGGTGGCTCAGTCGGCTAAGCCTCCGGCTTCGGCTCAGGTCAGATCTCACGTTCGTGGGTTCAAGCCCCACATCAGGCTCTGTGCTGACAGCTAGCTCAGAGCCTGGAGCCTGCTTCCGGTTCTGTGTCTCCTTCTCTCTCTGCCCCTCCCCCTCTCATGCTCTGTCTCTCTCTGTATCAAAAATAAATAAAACATGAAAAAAATTTAAAATTTGCAAGTATGGTGGGAGACCTACACACCTGAAAATGGGTAATCTGATAGCAAGGACTTTGTGACTGCCTTGGAACCCATAAACTCCAGCTGCTAACCATTAGCCAAGCCCAGCTGTGTTTAGAAACACCCACTTTTATCTGTGTTTTCTACAATTTAATAAAAGTTACCTTGAGTGAATTGGGTCACATTCCTTAGAAGGAGGCCCTTTGCTCTAAAAACTTATAAAAGCTTGTGGAAAAGATATGGAGGAATTCTTGCCATTTAGGAGAAAAGAAGAAGAGGGTTAAGAGTTGTAATAGAATGTATTATAGCTCCCAATTCTTTACCCTTTTTTTTGTCTTTATGTTTCATCATTCAACTTTTAAAATTATCCTTATACATTTATGCATTTCTGTTTTTTATCAAAGTATGATTAACAAATCAAACTGTATATATTTGGGTTGTGCAAAATGATTATTTATTTAAAAAAATTTTTAACACTTATTTAGTATTGAGAAACAGACAGAGACAGAGCATGAACAGGGAAGGGACAGAGAGAAGCGGAGACACAGAATTTGAAACAGGCTTAAGGCTCTGAGCTGTCAGCACAGAGCCCTATGCGGGGCTTGAACCCACAAACTGAGACCATGACCTGAGCCAAATTTGAATGCTGAGTTCGAGCTCTGCGTCAGACTCTGTCATGAACATTTGTGTACAGGTTTTGTTTGAATATCTGCTTTTAATTATCTGAGCTATATAACTTGGGATGGAGTTGCTGGATCATAGCAATTCTATATTTAATTTTTGAGGAATCACCAAACCAATTCTATAGTGGCTGCACTATTTTATATTTCTACCAGTAATATAGGAGGGGTTGTCTGCATTGAAGTTGAGCTCATACCTTGACTTGGTTCTCTTCATCCCTCAACCTCTTCCATAAGCCTTTCTGATCCTTCCTGACTCCAGGAAGTGTGGGAGTGCTTTGTTGTATAGAATGAATCCTGCATCATTCTGTCTCTGAGCCTTCTGTTTCTCCTCCAGCTGAGCTTGAGGAAGCCAAGATGGCAGGTTCTTCTTAGATCTTTCACTGGAGCAGGGATAAGTCTGTGCAGGTGCCTGAATCATACTAGAGCGTTGGCATATGGCATTGTTGGAACCCTTAAAGTGAGTCAGATATATCTTTTTCCTAAGGTAAAAACACAGGAAAGGTTTTCTTCAGAAACAGAATGAAGACAGTGGCTTCTCCCCAGCTCTTTCATTATGCAGTCTGTTTAGAGAAATACATGGAAAGGAAACAAATGGTTCATCCCCACTTTTTCCATTCCTTTTTTTTTTTGAATTGTCAAAGGGTAATACAGCTGCTTTTCTTTCCTATTCTAGCACTGGCATCTGATTACGGCAGAACTGATTTATGGTGGGAAAACCAGGAGATGAATTATTTATTCCCCCCAAAGAAAGGATTAGCTATTTCTACGTTTAATGGATTTTTGTTTGTGGTGTGTTTATATATTTTTAGATGGATTAAGAAGTCCTCTGACCTCTAATATCATATCCTACAAAGCTGTTTGCAAATCACATTAAAAGTCTGGATTTAAACTGATGAAAGCAAAGAAATGAAGAATTGCAATATTGAGTCTGTCACCCAAGAGATTTTTCTTGGTTTACACTCTTGTGCCCCAGAAGGAATACATAGATGGGAGAACAAGACCATAGTCCAATAGACTGTGGTAATCTAGCCAACACAGGTGTCTAGCCTCCAGGCACAGTGACTCATCTCAAAGGCTGTATCTTCCCCCAGTGGGTGAGGGAGGAAGTCTGGAGAATAGGGGACAGACTGGTCAAGATGTTGAACTTCCAGGGCATCGACTTCAACTACAGAGCCCTGGCAGGAAACCGTGCTCCTTAGATCATCGTAAGGTGGGTTTATTTATGTCTCTATCTTACATAGACAATTTAAAGTTTCACAGTAAGAAGTTTTTCCTTCAATCCTTTCTTTCCTCCATCCCCCTAATTCTCCATTCCTCTGCCATGGCGGTTGTTCCTCTTCGTTTCCTTCATATCCTTCCAGAGTTCCTTAATGTAAAACAAATGTAACTATATATTCTTATCTCCCCCCCCACCACCACTTTGATACAGTATTTGGAATGTTTTATATGCTGTTACTCTGTGTCTTAAAAAAAAAATACTTAGCAATATATCTTGGAGATCTTCATGGGAAAGTACACAGAAAATGTCCTCACTGAAAATGTCTACATTACTGCATAGTATTCAAACTCTATGCTTCTACCAAGATATCTTTAAAGAGCTCCCTATTGATGGACACTTGGCTCGTTCCCATTTTGCCATTTCAAACAAGTCTGCGATGAACAGCCTTGTACCTGTTGTAGGCCACATGGTTGTGAGTTAATCTGTAGGATAAATTCTCCAGTGTGACCTGCTGGGTTGAAAAGTATTTGTAATTTTGATAGATGTGTTCAAATTGTAGGATTCTGTAGAACCTCTGCTGCTTAGAGCCCCATCAGTAATGCCTGACAGACCATACCGTGTGTGTGTGTGTGTGTGTGTGTGTGTGTGTGTGTGTGTGTGTGGTGGGGAGAGGTGTGGTTTAAATTTCTCTGAAAGTTGTGATAGTATTTAAATAAGAGGAGTGGAGTGAGAAAAGGAAGTGAGAGAGCTTCTTCTGGATTCCCAGAACATGAACAAAGAGCAATAAGGACCTAAGAGAAGAATAATAACACTAACTGTTAATGTTTATGTAATGTTTGCTATGTGTTTGACACTAAGCGCTTTACTATATTCACTCATCATGAGATGAGGATGGCTCATCTGCATTTGATTTTCTTCTATGTTTTGTTTTTAAATAAGCATCGAGTATTTACCATGTGTGAGACATTCTACTAGGTGTTGGTGGATGTAATTTTTGTTGACAGAAGTCCTGCCAAATGTCAACAGAAAGGGAATTTGGGGGCAAGCTCTTACCAACACCAACCAAGATTGTATGGAAAATATCAACAGTGATCTCGTGTCGGGCGCTGTGTAATGTCTCCCAGAGGCTGTTTGCCTTGGAAGCTGCAACACAGGCAAGGTGTGTGGCTGACTCACCTGGTATAGGTTGAGGCAGAGCAAACCCCAATAGTTGCTTTATGACACACGTGCACTGATGGTCTGCTTTGTTTCATGTCTCTGTTTAATAATTCCAGTTTGGGGTTGGAGGAGTAGGAAGGGGGAGAAAGAATTTGAATTTGTGTGAGTGACTAAGTGTGTGTGTTGTAATACTAAACTAAGAAATAAATCCAGTTCAACTACATATCAGATTTTGTCAATAGCTGGCAGTTATAATTGGTACACACAATGTATTACTTCAGAGGAATATTGAGAAGGCAGACCCCCCACCCCCACCCCAAACCCTGAATGCATATAAATGGAAACTATCTTACAGACCTGCCAACAAATATACTGGTACTGAGTGCCAAAAAAGGAAAAAAGAAAAGAAAAAAAAAGGTCAAAAGCCAGATTTGATTAACATTGAGAGCTACCGCCTCCCCTTACTTGCTGGTTTTTCTCTTACTTTCCTCTGCCCTAGGCCATCTTTAAGATTACTCCAAAATTCTATTGTCTTCACTCCTGCCATTGGTTTCCAGAGACTATCCCCTTACCTCGGCTGGTCTACCTTCTTGGTTTCTAAGTGAAGCTATTTTATAGTGCCAGGAGATGAATAGCCTCTGTTTTTCCCCAACGTGGCTATGATGTCAATGTTACCCTTGTCTTTAGGATGGATTTGAATAATGGAAGGGGTTTTAGGGTGAGCCAACTATGATTGGAGTGTTAGAAATTGGAAAATAGTCTTAGGGATAGTATTTATAGCTAGGGAAAGTGTTTGGGGTAGACGAACAGTCTTTTGGAGATATCACTGCTATTTGGAAATAGAAAAACAGGGTATTTAGCAGGAAAACAACTTATAGTAATTGAAGATTGTTTCCAAGTCAAAAGTAGCGAATTGGGTTCTGACTCTAGAAATCTGGGTTAAATACTGTTTCAGTCAAGGTCCATTCAGGTTAATGTAAACCGCAGTAGTTATTTCAAACAGTGGGAGACTTAATAGAGGGAAATGGATACAAGTATCATATCTGGGAATAACTTGCTTGGGGCTTGGAATCAAATACACTCTTTAGATAGGGCATGTGCTTTGCTGTATGCCACAGCCCCTGCTTGGCCGATTAACTGGGCTTAGACTGGCTAGGCCCTTGAGTGTGTGATCCTGATTGTAGGGGAGTTTGTAGCAACAGAATCAAGATATGTTTCTTGGATTAAGGCATTTCTCTTTGTTGATGTCTTATAGGCAGACTATTATTATCTTTTGGTCACTTTTGACACATGGGTCCTTGAAGTTTTAGACATATACTTTACACTCCTTAAGAATAGGTCAAAGGCCTTCTCTTCTCAGGCTGTATTTGACTCATCCCTAAGAAATCCTATTAATACAATGGCTTCGCTTGTACATGGACAATTTTGCGCCTCTGGAATAGTCTTCTGAGCTCCAGCCTCATGGATGCTTCAAAGCTAACTCATTTAACATGTGTGAGACTGAGCTCACCATGTCCTACAAAACTTGATTTTCTCCCAGTGTTTTCCCAGGGACAGACATTACCATTTATCCAGTGGCTCAAGTCAGAAACCTGGGAATCATCTATGACCTCACCTCATTTTCCCACATCTAATTCATTGCTAAGTCTTCTTGATTTTACCTCTTAAAAATCTCCTGAGTCTGTCTTTTTCTCTCTCTCTGCCCCTCCCACCCTAGTCTGAGCTACCATCAACTCCCTCCTGAATAACTAAAATTGCCTCCTCACTGGTCTATCTCCATCTATTTTGATTTCTTTCCAGTTAATTTTCCAACTGACTCTGGTGTGCTCTTTTCAAAGGCGTATCTCATGCTAACATATTTTTCCCTCAGGGATGCTTTCTCTGCCCTTCATATCACTTACCACGGTGGCAGTTTTACAGTTCTGAGTGTGATTCCTCAATTACTGCCTGCCTTTCCCTGTGGATTGTCAGCTCTTGGAGGGTGGTGGCCATGTCTGTTTTTTCTGAATATTCTGACATTCTAGCCCTCAGTGCGATATATAGCACATAGCAGGAACCCAGCAAATATTTTTCATAATACTTAGCACAGAGTTTTGTACTTCCACAATGCTCGGTAAATACTAGATATTTACAAACACCAAAAACAATTGAGCAAATGACTTTCAGTTTCAAAGATGGGTTGATATGCAGTTATCAACCTACTAAAAGGATAAAAGGAAGTCTGTGAACCTCTCTTTTCCATGGGATATGAAGGAATGCTTGTCAGGGTTTTTAGCTACAAGTGATAGAAGCTGGGTCTGGCTGACTGTGCAGAGAAGGCTTCGTTCAAAGGGTATGGAAGAGTTCATAGGATCATGGAGAGAGCTGAAGAGCCAGGCTACAGGCTAAACCTCTAGAAACATGCCTACAACTATGCTGTCAAACCAGTCTGTTGGGGAAGCCACTGCTGCCTCTACCATGCACTTGACACTATAATTGGCTCTGTTGCAACGTCTGCACCAGCACCTTGCTGTTCCCACCATTGCATCTGATTGGTGGAAGCCAGGTCACATGTCTGCACTGCAGCTGCAAGGGAGATAAGGAAGTGAGTTCCTCTCCAAACATAAGATGCATATGTAAAAGATGTGTGGCAGCCACCAACATGACCAATGTCCTCTATGTATGGATGGTCATAAAGTCTTCATTTACTCCTGGCTCGTAATTGTGCATCTGGATGTTGTCATGTACCAGTAAGCGTAGTTATATGGATAAATGGTCAGAGCTTGACCCAGAGTACTCTAAAGTCTTTTCCTACCTTTGTAGCTGATTTTGCATTTCACCATTAGATGCTTTAGCTTAACCATCTAGAAAATTAATGTAATACCAGCTACCAAATGCTGAGAATCAGCAGTAATAGTAATGTATTTTGAAGTCTTTGGATAAAAGGCACTCCAAAGATTTGCTCTATCATTATTTGATGATTTCTGATGAAAATGCTAAGTTCAAAGGGCTTGATGGCTTCTCAGGATGCAAAATGGGCAATGCCTGGTACATTAGCTTAATCAAACTAGTCCCAAGGATATTTGCCTAACTCTCCTTCCTGCTCCTCCTTGGCTTTTGAAGGCAGGAATATGCAGGAGTGGTAATGGGCATAATCAGTCACCACATGTGAGCCTATTACATTGGTTGATGCACAGTGGGAGCATTCTGAAACTAATCACAGCTTTTTTTTGCAAAGTTCTTTGGGTTGGACTTTCTAAACACATCCTCATCCCAGATAGGTTTAGAGACAGAGAAACTCCAGATGAAGCCCCTGATAGCACTATTTACTCAGGTGTGATGCAGCACGAGAGACTTGCATGTGATACACACACCTCTCTTTTCTTTCAGTTATGGTATCTGGAATCTTTTCCAACAGGGTAGTATCAGCAATTGTTTTCCTCTTAGGGGTCTCTTTCCTTTCCTAGTTCTCTGTCTCTGTCTCTGTCTCTCTCTTCTCTCACACTCTCTCTCTTTTAAGCCTGGTAGCCTTCGCTCCTTTCCTCCCTAAGGCTGCCAGCCAGTTTCTTGTCACTGACCTTCTGCAAAAAATGGCAACTCCAGCTTTGTAATCCTTCTTAATCTCTTCAGCCTACCTTCTTTGGTGCATTGCTCTCCACCCCAAAGAGGCCTTCATGGATCCCACCTTTCTCCTTAATACTCTTTCCTTCTTTTCCCATTTATTGGTCGAGTCTCCATGGATTTCCAAGTTAAGGTCATGGGACATCTATGTGTCTCTTCTCTGTCTGGTCTGCAGTGAGCCCTAGTCTTTTCCCTTTGTCCCTTTCTTCTCATCAGCTGGAACATACACCCTGTTCTTCCTGTAAGAGACCATGGCTGCCATGTTACAAGGTGCTTTATGTGGACTGCAGCAGGTTTCCTTTTCTGTCAATAACATGGGGTACATAGAAGGTGGACCCATTAGGTTCCTACATCCTGTTATACCAGCTGAGCTGATCTCAGTTGAGGAATGATTTAGAGAGATTTTACCAACCCCAGTATACTCATGCTTATTTGATAGCGAGCTTATTTGGAGGGGGAAAAACCCATGAAGAATTCCTTATTTGGAGCCATCACGAGTTGCAGGAGCTCAAGAAAGCTTTTTTGAGCTGAATCTGGCCCCTGATCAGTCAGTGATTGACTATGATAAGTGAGGGAAAGGTACAAAGCATCCCTAAATGGCACACAAATTATAGTGGGGTGGTCATAGACTGAGAGGGTGTTGGAGAAAGATTGAGTATTTATTAAAATATCTTTTGTCAGCCAGATTTATTTTCATCTTTCTTTATAAGATGTGATAGTTTTGCATCAGCGCATCTAAATGAAATCATTTGCTAAAGGTCAAATGCAATTCCCTCCAGCCAGCTTTCATTTGCCTTCTAATTAATAACTAAATGTTCACACATACATTAGCCTGAGGCTCATGCATAAAGTATTGTCTACCATTTATTGAACACCTATTATGTCTCAGGCATTTTGAATATGTTATCTCAAGTTCTCACAAATCCAGAGAGTAAAAATACCCTGTTAATAAAGGAGGAAAATGATGCCTGGAGAGAGGCTAAGTAATTTGCTGTTGGTCATGAAAATTAGTATCTGAAGCCAAATGCTCAATGCTTCCTTATATCACACTATAGGGCAGTGGCTTCCTGCAAAGATCTGATGCCTTGTGCCATCTGCTGTTACTGATGAAAGGGATGACGAGAGATTGGTATGGAAGACTGTGACTTTGTGAGTCAAACACTTGCCCACCGGAGGACATGGTGTTGCCCAAAGCTTGTAGTCCTTGATGGTTGTCATGTTGCTAATAGTTGGGTAACTGAGGTAGGGACCTTGAGAGAAGAGCCAGAAGAGCCTCTGAAATGATGAAAGCTTCAGGAAATGGGCCCTCTGAGAAATCTTCCGCTCTACTGAGCCAGTAGGGTTGAACTTCTCTAAGAGAGGATGTGTCTTAGCATGTCTCAGCTCATATTTCTTCTCTGGGTGAACGAGTACCATGATGGGTCAATGAAAAACAGATCTTCCTCTGCAGAATGCAGGTAAGAAGCCATTCTTCCTACATTTCTATTGACGTACAGTAGCCACAGGCATTTCACAAAGGGAAGTTACAAAGGTTCCTGGTATTAGGGCCACACTGCTACATGGAACTCTCACACTGATGCAAGGAGAGAGAGGAGGAAGTATATGCATATTTGGGAGGTAGCAAAATGCTGTTCTGTGCAGGGTTCTTTTTCATTTAATTCAGTTTCCAGCCCCCCCCCCCCCATTGTCCTCTCAATTGAAGGAAAGTTTGCAGTGAAATCAGAAGAACATGCTTTATATTGGTAAGGCAGAATTGGATGTGCCTCACCTGGAGAGGTAGGTGAATAGGTCAAAATAGAGATTTGCCATCAAATGATGACTTCCTAATGCAGGAACAAGTCAACTTGATGTGTATTCTCAGGTCATCACTTTTGGGGAAAGGCAGGTGGAACTGAAAAGGAGGTAAAACTTTTTCTGTAGCTGTCCAACCTCTCTCCTGACTTATATTTCCATGTGTCCTCGACCCCGAAACTCGACACTATATTAGCTGTTTACAAAGCTAGTGCTCATTGTTCTTGCACATTACTTTTAGTACTGAATTTGTAAAAATCATCCAAACCTTTTTTTATTGTCTTAATATTTTGAATTGGAACAAACCAACAAGCTTTGAAACATTTATTGAGTAGTGATTGGACTACATCACATTTAAATGACAAAATCACTACCTTCTGACCTCTCAGAGCCCTCCTTCCCATTATGCCTGAAAGTTGATAAATTTCCACCTGGTGGTGATTCCTTGCTCCAGCTGCATAGATCCAGGACATTACCTGGCTTATAAATCATAAGAGTAGCTTCTCAATAGTGAGATGTAAATCCCTTGCATCAAATTACCTAGGACTTATTTCCTGTCCCTTGTTAAAACACAGATTCCTGAGCCCCACCCTTTCATTCCCCTAATGAGACTTTTTGGGGCATTGGGTTCAGGAATCATCATTTTTTAAAAGCTTCCTCAGTGATTCTGATGCAGGAAAGTTTTGGGAATCACTCATTTTGAGAAAAATAGAAATGTAAGTAAGAAAACCTGGTTATAGCTTTTAAAAGAGTATAGAAAGTAATGCTCAACTTAGAAAAACAACTGCTGTACAAAAATCTATGTGTAGCTTATGTTTTTTGTCTCATTAGACTTTGGTTATCAGTGTTTATTTGAAACTCTGCTTTTCCTTTATTCCCTCTAAGTAAAATGTCCCTATTTTCAATTATTCTTAGAGTGTTAGACCAATTCCTGGGTCTCTCCTCACAAGCTTCTGGCAGTCTCCCTCATCTTACAGCTTTTACGAGCACCTTTAGCACTTTGACCTCCTTGTAGTGTCTCATCACCTGGCTGAGTTTCAACTTGTCTCTTTCCCAAGAAAGCCTGGCCTTATTAGTCTTATAAAAGTCCCCAAACTGCCTCTTGCTTCCTGTTTCATCACTCTGAAACTGAAGGGAAAAAAAAAAAAAGAAAAAGAAAAAGAAAAAGAAAAAGATAAGACTGCTTGGCAGTTTGCATAAAATAAAGGTTTTTATTTTTCAATAAGGAAAATGTCCTTTTGGCAACCAAGTCACACCTTTCCTTCTATAACTGGCTCTTCCAGATGTGGGAGAGGGATTTTTTTTTTAGATGGATGATTATTCTCCAACTAAATTAGCAACTACACAAATTCCAGCTGCTTTTATTTCCCTCCGTACTACCTTGGGTATTGAATTTGTAAAACTCAGCCAAATCCCCTTTCTCTCTTAATATTTTAAATTTGAACAAGCCAGACGAGCTTTAAAGCATTTATTGAGTAGTTACTTGACAGTATCACACAAATACATTTAGACATTCAAGGGCAATATATTAAGCTGATCTGCAAAATGTTCCTCTTTTACTGCATTCAAAACACTTTGTTTTCACTTTCCAATTCTTGATGAAGAAATTTGTTATTGGTTCTGTTTCATCTCCAGCTTCTGCCTACTGGGAATAGAATTTCTAGCAATTACCATAAAGTGTCAATGGGAAAAAAATCGTTTGGATATTTCATTGGTTGGCTGCAGGGATGGGTTGGATTATTATGATGAGGTATTTCTTGTATAATCCATTTAAGGGTTATGATAGTGTATCAGTTGACTGACGAGTCATTCATTCATTCATTCATTCATTCACCACTTCCACAAACATATGGCTTTTTCATCAAAGTGTCACCACAGTTTGGTGGAGGATAAATGCAAGACAATATAGATGGTACAGGCATATGGATAATTCTCTTACATAGATACTTGTTCCTGGTGTCCCAGCCAACTCACACGGGAAAAAGTTCTCAAGGGAATGCTGCGATTTGGTCCAACCTTTATAATATTTTTACAGCCAATTTGAATTGAGTCCTGAGTCTTCTTCCCCTCAGCCAAGGAATTCTAACATCTGCCTCTGGTCTTCACCTTCTGTGCCTCAGGATTATTTTATTGATTTATCTGTACTCTTGGAAGTAATTCCTCATCACTCTTCTTAACTGCCTAACCACTTATATCACTTGGAGAGCTTATGGGTCAGTCTTGGGAGAGTTGTTCCCAAGAGGTGTCAAGTTGTCAAGATTTAAGAAACATTTCCAAAAACTGGGAGTCCAGGGCCATATTGAACATTAATGTGGGCTTTAAACAATGGTGAGCTGAGTGTTCATTTGACTTGATGGCACAAAAGAACTCATAGACAAATCTGCCCAAATGAAAGTAGGCAGCCCTGCTTCCAAATTAGCCCTATGGTGCCTGGATGGAAGAGCTGTGAGGTGGAAGAGCTGAGAAGAATGTTTACATTTTAGGTTGATATACAGATCATTTACATTAAAGTTGGGGCTTCCCTCCTATGTGCTTCTTGGTGAAGAGTGTGGGCTCTAGCACAAGGGTGTCTTGCCGGCTCCATCCTTCACTTGCAAGGTAATATCAGGCAACTTACTTTTCCTCTTTGAACTTCAGTTTCCTTATCCACAAAATAAGGAAATTAGTGGAATGTGCTTTGCAGGGCATCGTGAAGATTAAATGAACAATTCACTTAGCACACGGTAGGTACTCAGTATGTGTAAACTATTATTACTCTTTTTAATTCAGGAGCATCTCAGATTCTGCTTCTATTTCTTTGGGTTGCACCATTCTGGAGATACATGGATATGCCTTTTTAGTTAAACTTGAAGTATCTTATCTCGTTATTACTGATCATTCACTAACCCATGCGTGTCATGAGATGTGGAGTCCCTCTGCTCACAGTAGGAGTGGCACTTATCAACATGGAGGACAGCCTTTGTGAAAGTAGACAATGGCTCATGTGCCCAAGGCCTACCAAAGTTCAGGAGGCCGAGGAGATTGTCACAGAGACAACACACACACACACACACACACACACACACACACACACATACACAGTGTGATTTATTTGGCTTCCTAGAAGTCTGAGTCCAGGAGCAAGTGAGTGAGCAGTGAGAAAGGGGATGGTTGTGGCTTTGGCAGTTACAGTCAGATGTTTCTCTCTCTGAGCTTCTTCCTATTCTTAGGACTTCCACATATCAACATGTAATCGCTGAGAAATGCTGAGAATGGGAACCTATGTATGCTTATAGTCTTTGTGGACTTTTCTAATGTTTTATTCATTTATTTATTTATTTTTATTTTTGAGAGAGAGAGAGAGGAAGAGAGAGAGAGAGACAGCGTGAGCAGGGGAGGGTCAGAGAGAGAGGGGGACACAGAATCTGAAGACATGTTCCAGGCTCTGAGCTAGCTGTCAGCACAGAGACTGATGTGGTGCTCCAACCCATGTACTGTGAGATCATGACCTGAGCCGAAGTCGGATGCTTAACCTACTGAGCCACCTAGGCACCCCTATGTGGACTGTTCTAGAACCCTGAAAAGTTTTTCCTGGTAATTTTAATTTTGACTAGGTAACTCATCCACAGAGCTCAAACATTAAAAAAATATCAATAGGCTTATGGTGGAAATTCTTCTCCTTTCTTCTCTTCCTTCCCCTAGTTCTCACCTACTCCTCCAGAGGTAAATCTTGTTATTTAGTTCTTGTTTAGTATTTCAGGCTTACTGCATGCTAGCAAGCCTGGCTTTGTCAGTACAGAGAACGCATGTGCAGTCACACAGGGCCCTATGTTCAGGAGGGTCTTGCCTTTGATTTAATGCTCTGCTCTGGCTGTCTTGCAATTCTTAATAATTTTTGACCCCCCTGTCTCTCCATTTCAATTTGCACAGCCCTGCAATTTATATGGTCTGGGCTGCGTGCTAGACGTGGTTCCTGAGTTTGCTTTTTGGCTTCACTACATGTCTTAAAGATCATTTCATATTTATACATAAAGAACTTTCTTGCTATTACCATTTTTTTTACAGCTGCCTGATAGTCTCTACCTGAGAGTTAAAAAACAAAAACTGTGTACACGACTGTTTTAGGATCCCTAGACCAGCATTCCTGTTCTTCGATGCTTCCGAATTTGGGAGAGAGAAAAAGATTGATTGAGAGAAGCGCCAGAAAGTCTTCCATCCGGCTGGATCCCTCGTTCCGCCCCCTGATTTTAGAAGCCTTGAGAAGGCTCTCATTTCCTTACCAGCTTCCTGACTAGCGGGGTCCCCACTCCCCACGGCCCTTTCCCCGCCACCCCCACTGTGCTTTACCTTTCAATTCCCGGTTACTGATATCCTTGACAGGGAATCATCTGGGCTTCATCAGTCACAGCAAACTACTTCTGTCTTTGCCTCGATCTGCAAATACTTTGAGTTGAAGGACGTAGTGGTCACCAGAGACACACTTAAAACTCCCCTTCCATTCCTTCTCTATTCTTACTAGTCACTATTTCTGGATAAATCTATGGTCATGGCCCAATGATGCGGCTGCTTTTCAGAAGACAGCCTAGGCCCTCTCTCCTATGCGGTCTCTCAACTGTTGCAAGGCACCAGTGTAATGTCCTGAAGCGCATAACTCATTTTGAAACAGCCAATAGCTCTGGTTCCATTACAGACAGACCTACGTCCTTGCAGCCCTCTCTTGGCACTAGAGAAGGACCGTTTGCTCATTCAGGAAATGATCCGAGTGCCCACACCATAGCCGTTCGGAGTGGCCATCCCTTCTGAAGGAACAGAGCTTATATGAGGTCCACATGCCTGGCAAGCGAGTGCTTGTACCCGAGTACATGTCTTGCCTGTCACCCCTCCTCTGGCCATGACTTGGATTTGAGGACATGGATCCGGATCGTTGTGCCAGACCTAGCCATGGAAGTGCCCAACTGTGTTTGGAGGCCCCCCGGCAGGGCCTCAAGAGGTGCTAGCCGCCAAAGGCATGCACCTGCCGCTAGACCTTGGCTGGCACAGCAGCTGGGTGGTGCGTCCACCAGTGTGCGCTCATGTGGCGTAGACACACAGAAGTGAACCTTGATGCAGGTGGGTGGGAGAAAGCCCACAGCCTTGTTGTGCTTCCGCTTCCATTCCTTACTGGGGAAGAGAAACCACAAACCACTCACCGGCTTACTGCTCCTCGTTTCAATCAAGCCATACCCTGGGCACCTGAAAGGAAGATTAACTAGATGCTAAAAATGCACTTTTGGAGTCCAATTCTATTGCCAGGGAAGGCTTCCAGGTACCCTGAGACCCACTGGGAGAAAACAAGGCTACAATTCCAATTAAACACCATATTGAGTACTTTGGTCTCGGTACACTCTATTTGTTTAGTTTATTTGAATATTTGATAAGAGGAGTGCTGGGGTGGCAAAAAAAATTAATTAAAATAAGGAAGAATGATCTTAAGAGAAAAGGGGGAAAATGCTAAGAAGCCGTAGATGGCTTCTCCCCACACCTGCCAGCAATTAATTAATTGCTAATCCGTTTATTATTTCCAATTTAGGAATCTCTATCCCCTGGACAAAAAGAAAAATAAGGTTATTATTTTGTAAATGTCTAATTAAAACATGTTGAAAGACAATCTCTGAAATGGGTTTGGCCATTGCTAATCACATCCGCAATAGGGTTGGGAGTTGTTGAAGTGCAGACCTGGGCTTTCTGGGGTTGGAGGACTCTTTTCTCCTCAAAGTGCTGAGCCTTTGAGACCTCTTTTCCTTACAGTTCACCACGTGCAGCTTCTCACTCCAGGTATCAGTGGGCAGGGACAGGCGAGAATGTCAGCCATCATCCCGCCTGCCTTCCTGCAGTGG
>NC_043702.1:28879035-28891916 GCF_006229205.1 Suricata suricatta
ATGGATGGATGGATGGATGGATGGATGGATGGATGGATGGATGGAGTTCCAAGTTTCATGCATCTCCATCTAGGGCCCAGCCAAGCGTCTTTATCCCAGAGCCGTGGGCCCACACAGGTGCCTGTTTCCTGTTTTTCTATTGCCTGCTCGCCCTTCGTCACTCCAGCAGCTAAGAATCTTTACCCAAAGTGATTTACAGCCATGTGCGTCAGGATGGGTCTGACGCTGATTGAGTCCCTTATCTCCCTCCTGTCCTCCCTGCTGACAGCCACCCCCACAGGTATCAATCAGGGCATCGGCTCCCTACTTCTGGGTGAGCCCGAGGCTGTCAGGGATGCATTCTACCTGTCATCTTCATCCGAGCTGCCACCTGCCCTTCATGGCTTAAAGTCTTTTTGAGGCGTATGGGGGAGAGCAGGTTCATACAGTTCCCAACACATCTGCCGCAGCTTGGGATGATTCCATGTGTTTTGGGCAAATTTGGGGATTGTGGTTTCTACAAGGCAGCACAGGGGACCTTTACTCGCATCAGCTGCTCAACCTCCAGATCCCTGTTAGGATGTTGATGGGGGTGGCGACAGCCTCACCTGGCCAGCCCCTCCCCCCCAGGAAATACCAGCGTGCTGACCTCTTTCCAGGGGCTGCAGACAACTAGAGCTTTGTGAGCTCTGAGGTTGATGCTCTCAAAGAATGCAAGTGAAGTACACGTCACAGAGGGGAGATGGAGCGATGCCAAACGAACACAGGAATGAAGCAGGTGGAGGGTCAGCCCCTGCGGACTCTCTGGGAGATAAAAACATGGGGGCCAGGAGAATGAAATGGAACATCCGTCTAAGCCTGGCTTTTGAATCAGCCCCAAATGCAGTGACATTTTCTTTCTTGGCTGCTTTGAAAAAGGAAGTGAGGAGAAAACGTAGGCTCTGACATTAAAGATGGATGGGGCTTAGACAAATGGAACAGTTTTGAAGGTTTCTCCGGTGCGGGGAAAGCTGAGGGCACGGCTCCACGGTGCGCTTCTGGGAGAGGCGCGCTATCTCTGCTTAAGCCCAGAAAACGGCAGCTTTCAGCCAGGGCCAGCTGCAAGGGAGGGAGGCAGCCTCCTGTTGGCTGGCGAGGGTGCTGGGGTTCGCTCTCTTCCACTTTAGGGTGACATTTGCAACAGGAATGCGACCGGGCCTCTGGGTGGTGAGGAGCTGGGTTCAAGGGTGAGGCCAGAGGACTGAGCTTTTTAATCTTCTGCGGAGGCACCTGTGGAGACGCCCCCTCCCAGGCAGAGCCTGTCTGTTGTGGGCCTGGCTGCACATTTGACTTTAAAAGCAGATTCAGCTGGTTGGCCCCTCGGCATGTGAGTGGCATCTCGAAGGGGCAGAAATCCCATTAAGGAAGAACTATTGACCCATCTGTCTGCGTGCTGTTGACTCTCTGCTAACCTTCCATTTGTGGCCTGTGATTCTTTAATGTGGGAAGTGGTAATTGGAGAAGAGGGATTAGAAAAGAGGAATGAGACAATGACTGCATGTGACACTGGATAGCAAGGACTTGAAGGCCACTTGATCTGTAACATCCTCTTGGCCCCCACAAAACGGAGACTCCCCGTTCCCATTGCCCCAGAACGTTTTGGTTTAGCGGGGCTCCAAACCCAGTGTGTCTTATTCATCTTGGCCATTCAGCTGTCTCCAGCACAGGATGCATGTTGCAAACTACTAGGTTCTCCAGCCGTCTGTGTCTGTGTCAGCAGAGGTTAGAAGCACAAGGGAACCTGGAGGCCAACAGGGGTGATGGCTAGGCACACCTACCAGGACACACGTGCACCCAGAATGAAAAGCAAATTATATGACCAACCCTCCCCACCTGCCAAAAAACCCCTCACCCTGTTTGAATGCCGTAGTAGGTGCCAGACTATAGCAGTCACAGCTGGTGTGGGCTGGACATAAAGAATTTCACAGAGCACGCAGGTCGAATCTGCTGCAATTGGCTTTGGCTGCCACCGTGGCCCCCTTTTTGATTAGTGTAGCTGAATTAACTTCCTCGCTTTGGGTCTACTCCCACCATGCAACACAAATTGAAATAGTGGGGTGGCGGGCGGTGGCAGTGGTGGCCGTGGTGGGGAGGGGAGCACAGGGACCTTCCATCTTGTTAATGTAACACTTCCTTATGTGATGGGAGCTGAGAGCAGCCTGTAATGAATTTCTCCTCTGGTAATCATTCACCAGTGCATTGTGACCCGTGTGTTTTTGCTGTGCTACACATTTCCAGACTTTCACAGTGACTTGTCAGCACCTAGTAAAAATGAATTGGACACGACCCATCTTTTCATGAAATGCCCTCCCCAGCTGCCTTTCGTCTCAGTTGAGAGGAGTAGGTGGGACCACCTGGAATGGCAGCCGTGGACTCCGGGGCTGTGGTCTGATTCCAGGCCCATATCACAGGCAGATTAACGCAAGCATGACAAGTCTGTGGGCACTCTTGTTATACTGAGCCATGTTTTCTGGTCCAAATGGTTCCAAAGTGGCCTTTGCCTTTTGCACCTGTTGTTTCTTGCTGCATGATGAGCTGTGTAGGCAATTTCTTTCATCGAGAAGACAGGGGTGCAAGCGGTGGTACAATTAGGCATCTGGGCACCCCATGGGTTCTTACCAACTCTGGTGTGAAGACGCATTGATGGCGGGGGACAAGGCCATCGTCTGAGTCATATGCTAGATCGTCGCCATCTGCAAGTGTAATTCTAGCCACGTGGTCAATCGTAAGAAGGGGTTTACAACCAGCTTTTACTGCATTTGTGGATCATGATGATTAAACAACAGATGGGAAACCCAACCAAGATTTTTAATCTCTACCTCTTCGCTGATGGAGCGAGTGAGGGCTGAGGGAGTCACTTCGTGGCCTCCGGGTAGGGCTGAGTCTATAATTGGAGCAGGCACCCTCCTGATTTTCCTGCTCCTGTCTTGTACACTCATTCTTATCAGACGCAGGCACTGAGGTTTGGTTTTGAAATGATAGTACCTGAATCCTGGGAAGGTTCTAGGAAGCTCGTGGTGAAGATAAAGCCCTCCAGTTAGGGTTGCCAGATCAAATACATGATACCCAGTTAAGTTTAAATTTTAGATAAAGAATACATTTTCAGTTTAAGTATGTCCCAAGTAGTAGACATAAAAAATAAGACTTTTAAAAAAAGACAAATTGCTTTTTAAAGTTGTGGTAAAATATACAGAACATAAAACTGACCATCTTAACCCTTTTTTAAACATACAATTCAGTGGAATTAAGTACATTCACAATGTTGTACAATCATCACCATGATCCATTTCCAGAACTTTTCACCATCTGCAATTCTGTTCCTGTTAAACAATAATTCCCTATTCTTCTTCCTCCCAGCTTTTGGTAACTTCTAATGCACTTTCTGTCTCTTTGAATTTGCCTGTTCCAGGTGTCTCCTATCAGAGGGATCGTATGACACGTGTCCTGCTGTGTCTGGCTTAGTTCATTCAGCATAGTATTTTCAAAATTCATCTATGTTGTAGCATGCATCAGAACGTCATTCCTTTTTGAGGCTGAATAATATTCTATTGTGTGTATGTACCCAATTTTGTTTATTTACTTATCTGTTGATAGACATTGGGATTGTTTCCACTTGTTGACCACCGTGGATAACGGCTGCTGTGATGTTGGTATACAAGTGTCTGTTTGGTCCCCTGCTTTCAATTCTTTTGGGTGTGTGTACTTGGAAGTGGAATTGCAGGGTCACGTGGTGATTCTATGTATAACGTCTTGAGGAACCACCACACTGTTCTCTATGATGGCTGCACAGGATATTTTAATTTGTTAACTCTGGCAAGCCTCCAGTTTTGTCAACGGTATTTTAATCTGAATACATTTAACCTAAATCATCGTATCTAAACAGAACCGGGTAGTAACCATCTCCACGTTGGAACCTGGGGACACAATTCCTCAGTGCAGCCTCTAGGAAATCTACTGTCAGGCTTGCCTCTATAGTGAAGCATAGGTAGCAGTGAGGAAGAATTGATACAAGCCACCTACTGATTCAGTAAACATTTATTGTGTTTGTATGGTGTGTGCCAGGCATGAGTTGGAGGTCCTGATACAGAGGTGAACGAGATGCTTCTCCTTACTCGCCACTTTCACTCCACCCGGGTCTCCCTGTTGCTCTGAATCTCTGTACCTGTGGCCCTTCTCTCTGACACACTCTCCCCTTGCCCTTCCCATTCGTCTGACCTGGCCCAGGATTTCAGCTCCCATCGGCCATGGTGCTCAGGCTTCCCTGACCCCTCATACACTCACAGCTGTCCACACATCACTCCACAGCTCCTGCCACAGTTGTGATGATAGATTTGTGTGGTTATTGGGTTCACTTATGTCTGTCTAGATTGTAAGCTCCCTAAAGACGGAGACCATGTCTGTTATGCGTATCACTGTCCCCTAGCACCTCACAAGGCACATAGTATGCATTTAATATAAAACACGTTGACTGTATGAATGAATCCATGCATAAATTATTTCCTGAAGACTTAGTGGGAGACCAGTAAGCACATCTACTTCCATGGGGCTCTGGCAAAGAGAGCACTTCTGCTGAGACAGAGTTTGGATTTGGGCCAGCTCCACAGTGGGGTCAAGCCCAAAGATGTGCTCCCTGGTGCCTCCGCAGAGGGAGATGGAGAGAAGGTGGGGACAGCTTTTGCCTCATGGATGGTGGGACACACACACACTCAAACAGGAGTCTCCCATTGGCTAGGATGTCAGAGCCCAAGGCTCAGAGTTGGTTTAGTCCAACTGCCCTCTTCCCAGATGGGAAAGCCAAAACGTGCATGATGTTCCCCCAGGTCACTGTGCTGCAGGTGGAACGGAGAACCCTGGTCTCTCAAGTCCTGGGACCAGAGCCCGAACCCCCCCCCCCCCCCCCCCCCCCCCCCCCCCCCCCCCCCCCCCCCCCCCCCCCCCCCCCCCCCCCCCCCCGCCCCACTGCTCAGCAGGCCCACATTCAAGGTTAGAACAGCACTGTGAATCTCAAAACCTTCAAAAGGTTTCTTTGACCTCCCACAGGATTTAAAAATCATTGTCTGGGAAGAGAAATGTGAGTAAGCAAGAAGATGTGAGGTAAGGGCGGGCTGTGGGAAAGGGAGAGAAAGAGGACAAATCCAGAAAGGCCGCCCGCCATGGCTCTGAAGCAAGGCCCTGCCAGGGCACTTGTGTGACGCCTGGCAGGGCGGTGGGCAGCCGGCGGGCGCTGGGAGACGCTTCGCTTCAATTCCCAGCGGAGGCAGTCAAGGGCTTCAGGCTGGAGATTTATTAGCGGAGCCGCGCTCCAAACCCCGGCAACCTGGCCCTGCCGACGGTTCCGAGAGGCCTGGGGGCTGCGGAGGCTGCGGCCGTCCTTGGCAAGAACTGCACGCGTTTCCAGGGGACTTTGTCCGAACGGGGGTGTTCGAGGGTCCGTGCCTGACCGCAGAGGCCCTGACCGGCTCCTTTGGCGAGGGGCCGGGAGCAGAGCGCCCCAACTCTTAACATGCCGGTTGCTTGGTCCTCGGGCCGTAACCTCCCTGCTGGAGGAGGGCCTTTCTGGGCCCCTCTGTGCACACAGGCCTGGCCGGCCCTCAGGACAGGGCTTAGCACCTTGTGTGGGACGTACTTGGGCCGGGTCCTCTGTGGAGAGAGGGACCCCGCTCATCTGGTGCCACAGGGCAGGAGGGGGAATAGGAAAGGCTCAGACCCTGGGGCCCAGGTGAGGCACGAGTCCTCAGTGGAAGGGTCTCTTTTTCTCCTTGCACTCGAAAGCCAGCCATGACAGGACGGCACTCCTGCACACACAGGTGTTGTACGGGGTTTTCCGGCAGGAAAGAGAGAGGAAACAGGTGTCATCCTCTGGATAAGCTGCAGAAACAACTGCAGAGCCCCCCAGAGGTCTCCCAGCCTGCTCTTCCGGGAGTGCACAGAAGGCACGCCCTTCCTCCAGAAGCTCCTCGCAGGGTCAAATGAAGGAAGAGGAGGCCAAGCCTGGGGGCGGAGAGGCCCAGGACTTCTGAGAAGTGGGAATTCAGCAGCAAGCTGTGCCTTTGCCTCCCAGTCCTCGGGCTTCTTAGGGCGTTTCCCATTTTGTTGATGGGGACAAGAGTCGGTTTCTGTGAAGCGCGTGGGTGGGCGGAAGGAAGCTCTGAGGACCCCGCGCAGGTAGCATTGCCTTGTCGACCATCACCTCCTCTCACACTCAATCCCCTGGAGGGAAAATGTTTCCCCAGGAATTTGTTTTGCTCAGCCTGGGATTCGAGCCCAAAGCCTGTAAGAACTGGAACTGAGTCATCTTTCCATTTCTTCTTCCCTCCCTCCCCCCATCGCTACCACCAACGTTGCAGAGACAAGGGCACCTCAGCATCCAGATGGGTCCTGTTTCTCTCAAGGATGGGCTTGTTCCAACTTCATTTCACTCCTTCCCCTGAGGATTGTATAAACATTTCCAGAAGGATGCAGATAAGGGGGGGAAAGACCTTATATAAACACTAGATGGCTAGAGACCAGGAGATATTATTAGTTTATTAAGACTGAAAATACCCAAAAGCTCAACTAAAGGAAAGTAAAAATTTGCTTTCACTTTAACCTCTGTTATCATTGCCAGGGTCAGTAATAGGATAGAAGCAGGCATCCCAGGAGGCCCATGATACCGTCAAGATCACAGAGGGGCAGGGAGGAAAGTTGCAGAAATTTGACTGTGGCGGACTTACTGAATGGGAAGGAGTGGTGGTGGTGGAGAGCTCTCTCTTCTATAACTTAAGGAAGGCCAAAGGGTGATACAGATCCGACAGCATCTCCCTGCTGTGCTTTAAGGACCTCACCCTCCTCCCCAGCCTCTTCTCCATACCCTTCTCATGATCCTTCCTTTCACCAACCACCGTTTTGTGTTCCAAGGGGGCGCCGCAAACTCTTTCCCACAGCGGGGATCTCTCTGTGCTGTTCCTTCAATTTGGAAAGCTTCTCCCAGGCACTTGGCTGAGCGGACTCCTTGCTATCAATTCACATTTTAGCTTAAATAGTACCTCCTCAGAGACGCCTTTTCTGATCAACCATTTAGTGGGAGTGGCCCTAGTAATTTTTTTTAAAAGAAGTTTTAAAGGGATCTGTTGTATTAGATTTCAGATTCATTAGGTTTCATTACAATAAGTATTGTTGACTCTAAAAGACAGTTTTAATTAATTACTGCAAATTCTATAACATCAGTAATAAAGAGCCATGTTTTGCAAATACGAATGTAAGAAACTCAAATAGTACACCTCCAATAGCTAGTAATTTTCCATCAGAGCTACTGGTTTATTGCCTTTATATAACTAGTCCTTATTTTATGTGTTTGGCTATTTGCTTTCTTCCTCTTTGCTAGAGTGTAAGCTCTAAGAGCTTATAGAATCAAGAAGTGCTCAAAAATGTTTCCTGAGTAAATGATTGAACCAAATTTCCTTTCTCGGAAATGATTTTCTTTCTGGGGTGAATAGAGCCTCAGGATGGGCGGAAAATTTGTCTTGTTGAGTCTCCCATGTATGTGTTCATAATAAAGCTCCTCCCTCCTCCTTTCCTGGGATCTTGTACTATCTAGAGGTGAACTCAACTTCCTAATTTAGTTTTCCTTGGCCAAAGTCTAGTTTGCTTTGAATCCAGTAACCCATAGGTGAAAAGATCCCTGACCATTTTGTGAAGCCAGGTTACTTTTCCTTTCACCTAGATCAGAGGTTCTTAAACTTGAAAGTGTTCCAGAACCTCCTGGAAGGGTTGTTAAAACCCAGATTCCTGGGCCCTCCTTCCAGAAGTTTTTATTCAGTAGATCTGGAGTGGAGCCCGAGAATGTACAACTCGGACAAGTTCCCAAGTGATGCTAATCCGCTGGTCCAGTGGCCACACTTTGAGAAACAGCGTCACAGGCCTTACAGTCAGCACAGACATTGACAAGCAAATGTTTGACCAGGAAGCGGCAGAGAAGAGTCAAAAGTTGCAGGGGATGGGCAATGTCTTGGCAGGAGGAGGGTTTACAGGGATCATAGTCTTGGAATTCTACCGGGCAATTCTTTGACTTAAAGTAGCTGACCTGTCTAGGCAGCCCATTCCCCAGCCCCATCGTACTTTCATTTTATGAAAAGCCAACCAACCAATCAACCTACTAACTCCGCAAAAAGTGCCTAGAAACGTTGTCCCGGGAGAATGACCAGCCATCCTTGTTTGGCTGGGATTTCGGGGTTTCCAGGAACATCAGATTTTCAGTGCTAATATCTGGGAACGTCCAGGGCAACCTGGGATGGTTTGGTCATGTTAACTCCGAGTCTCTAGGTCTCCAATGAAAAAATATGCAGAAAGATGTCTCTGGTGTAATGTTTATTTAAATAGCAATCTTAAAAAGGCTTTATACAAATCATATAAACACAGTTTGACCTTGTCGTTTATTTTTTACATTGAAGAATCACAGTAAAAGCTCTCAAGTTCCCGTGATCTGGCTCAGCCAGCGAATGGTCAAATACCTTTAGCTGCAAACTCTGGAAAAGTTAACCTTCTGTGTGACAGCTTAACCTTTCCCCTTGTGTTCTTGCATTCATGCTCATTCCTCGGACCCTCATCCCTGTCAACTCCCCATCCCCGTCTTAGAGAGAAAGCAACCCTGTGGCCCTGTTGACTGCCTAGTCCGGGAGAGCGTGGAGGTAATGTGTCATTCAGTACAAGGCAAAAAAGGAGATCAATACTGTGAGTTGGGTTTCCCAAAGGGAATGATGCAAGGAGACGGGTCAGCTAGCCTACCTGCAGATAGAGACAACAAATGCACCCGGGTGCCCCCTGGCTGAGTTAGAATCAGGCCTCACCATCTCACCGTCTTACGACAGACCAGCCTCCAGTGTTGGTGAGGTATCTACATGCAGCCCTGGATGGCTGGCTTTCCTTAGCAGGGCCCACCCAGGGCCTCAGCCCACACAACGGTGTGGTTCGAGGACTGGGAGAGGGATGCAGGTTGGATTGTGGGTAACTTAGAGGCGAACCGCAGGCTGAAGACAGGGCTGGTCTTTGGGGGACTGTAAAATGGCCCGCTGGGCATGAGTGGGCCAGGACCCCCAGCGTAGGCTTCTGAGCTTCTCTTCTGCAGACAACTTCTGGAAATCCCTAGGACTTGCTAGCTTCCTGAACACTGAGCTACGTGGGAAGGCGAAGAGGAGGGTGGGCTAATTAAAAACTTGCTTCTGCTGCATGCCCAGCTCAGGGGGGTCCTAAAGCTAAGCCCTTGGGCTTGACAGCTTTACTCTTCACCTCTAACTACCACTGTGCCAACGAGTGCGAGATCAGCAGTGACACTCGGGCCCTAGGTCAAAGTCACAACAACATCACTGAGTCCCACGTGACCATTCACATACACAGTAGATACAGAGAACTCAAAAGCTCGCAAAGACACACACATATGAATAAATAGCTGTCGGCTTGGACTCTCCCTCTCTGCATACAAAACACTGTGACATTACCATTTGAACTAGTATTTCCATAAGTTAACATTTAAAGGAACCAGCCAGTCCCATTCACCCTTTCCCTTTCACCTGGGTAGGAGGAGACAAATGAATTTGTGGGTGACCATAGCAGCAAAAATGGTCTGACAGTTTACCACTGATAAGCAATAGGCTGGTGGGGTTTCAAAGGTATTTCCAGCACACAGGCAATCTTTAGGCATTACTACAAAATCAAGATTTGGATCTTGACGTGGACAATCTAATCCTTCACACAGTTTTCCTGATGCCTCCCCTTCTAGAGTAGCTGAGAGTCATCGAGGGCTATGACTATCTCTCGGGCACCAGGGCTCAATCTATCAGTAGGATCAGCGGTGAGCTTGGGGAGCTGGCAGTGGGCCACCGGGGTTAGAGAAGAAGTGATGCCTTACTTGTAGGATACTCACTGATCTCTACATACAGGGAAAATACAGTTTTCTTCATTGTTTCAAGGCACTTAATAAAAAATACATAAATTGTGTGTGTGTGTGTGTGTGTATGTGTGTATGTGTGTGTAAGAATGTAAGTCTCTGGGATTGAAGCAGTGTTGTTAGTGTTTTGGTCCACAGTCCTTGCACACTTCTGGTTCGAATCGGCTCGTACACATCCTACCTGACTCTCCTGAAATGCTGAGGTGGTGGCTGTATACCGCAAGGAGAAGTCAATGTTTACTAGCCTGTCTGAGAGACAAAGTCATCAACATGTCTCTGTCCTGTCTGCTTAGCCTTTGCTATGACATGGTCGCAGAGGTTGGATTTCTTTTTCCCTCTCCGCTGTTCTCCTTTCCGTCCAGTGGTCTCCAGTTACATCTCACTGGGGGAGAAGACATGCTAACATGCCCACCCCATCTCTGGGAGTATCAAACCATGCTATGCCTTGGGGATTAGACACCCGACAGATGTGCACGTGTGCATGCGTGTATGTGTATGTGTTAGAAGAGCAAGGAGGCGGGTAAAAAAAAAAAGTAAAACCACCACCAGAGGCCCCACGAAGCAGCCTCACCGCCACAAATTCTAGGTCTAGATTTAATGAATGGCTCCTAGTCACGAAGCACGTTAAGGCTTGTCCGCTTCTAACATGGAGGTGCTTCTCTGGATTTTTGACGTGTGAAGTTTCCTTTCTAGTTTGTTTTCAATCGCATGTAAGAAAGAGCTATTCATGCTGACCCTAACATGGCAATTTTCCCCTGGATAAAAAAAGTTAAAGGCAACAACATCCTACTTAAATGCTAGGACTGGAAACGGCAGCTTGTAGGGTTGGCTGGCATGAACCTACACACAGCAAATCCCGTAAAGTCGTAAGACGATCAGAGGACAAGATAAGTTGGACGGCTTTTTTTTTGAGCTTTTTTTTTTTCTAAAGATGAAAAGTCTGAAAAGACCTTTTGCTTTTCAAGTGTTGATTAGAAAGAGGAAGCAGAGTACCATGACCACCACTCTGCTTCTGTCCTAGAAAAGTCCTTCTCCTCTTCTTCCTCTTTGAGTTGCTCACAGACCCAAGAAATAATGTATAATAATAACAACAAACTCACAAACAAAATAGAACTGTGATCTCCCCAAAGAGATGAGCTCCCATCTTAGTCCCAGCAACGACTCAGCCACTGCACTTCTAGGTGGGTCGTAACCCCCTTTGCAGCTGCATCTCCCCACCTCCCCTCTACTCGTCTGTCTGTTCTGTCCACACCTGCAGTATTCTGGATCCATTTGATCGAGATTATGGCATTCAGTTTCCAAAGGAAAAAAAAAACGTAATCTTCACTAGCCCCTCTTGCTGGAATGAAACATCAGATGTGATTTGGGTGCAATCCGTCATGCCTCGGAGCAGCACTTCTGGTGGTTCATCTTGACCTTGTGCTTGAGGCCATCGTACAGCTCAAAGTTGTAGTTCTCCAGCGTGGTGCAGCTGCGGGAGCTCAGCCCTGAGTAGGAGCAGGTGCAGTAGAGCAGGAGCCCCGCACACGTGGCCCCCAGGAGGACGCCCAAGGAGCTCATGGCGATAATGGTGATAAGGATGGGATCCAAAGTGTAGAGCCAGCTCTTTTCTTTGTCAGCTGAAGGGGCACCAGACCCTGAGGTTGGGGAAGAAGAGTTGGTCCAATCCACCTCATACTCATCTGTGACATAAAGCATATGAGAGATTGTGGGCACTGCCTCTTTCGAGGTGAAGTGACTGAACCCTGTCCCCACCCCACCCCCAGCCCAATTGCAGAGGTTCTTCAGGACACAGGGACAAGCAGGAGGACCCTGGAACTGCACTGGCTGGCATCAAAGCCCAGCTTCACCATGTCCTTGCTGTGTGACTTTGGACAAGTTATTTAACTTCTCTGCCTCTGTCTTCTCATCTATAAAACAGGGATACTGTTAAGGCTGCCTCACTGGGTTGGTAGGAGGATTAAATGAATTAATATTTTTAAAGTGCTTGGTGTCCATCACCTAGTTAGTACAGTCTAAGTATTTGATATTTAAATAATTTGACTCCTTCTAGGTAAGCTCAGATTTTGATAGGAGCTTCAGGGTGCCTTTGGGACACTGGGGAGGTCCCATGATCTGGGCATGCTTCTTTGTTTGCCTCCTCCCTCACCACTCTCACTTGCTTCAAGTTAAACCAAAGGATAGACAAGCTGAGACTATTTTCACATGACAATTTCCCAACTTAGTCTTGCTAGCCATCTGAGCAGCAGAGTTTTTTCAAGCCACCACACTCATGTGATATACATCTTACCTTACTATTATGGGTTGAATTACACCCCCAAGGTTCATATGTTGAAGTTCTAACCCCTAGTACCTCCAAATGTGACTTAATTTGGAGATCAGGGCCTTTAATTTTTTAAAAGTAGTCTTTACACCCAGGGTGGAGCTTGAACTCATGATCTTGAGATCAAGACCTGAGCTCAGATCAAGAGTTGGATGCTTAACCGACTGAGCCACTCAGGCGCCCCTGGAGATAGGATCTTTATAGAAATAATCAACTTAAAATGGGGTCATTAGGGTGGGCCCTGATCTAATATGTCTGGTGTCCTTATAAAAAGGGGGACATTGGGAGACAGACACGGATGGACATTGCCTTGGAAACATGGAGATGACCACCTACAAGTCAAGGAGAAAGGCCTGGAACAGATCCTTATTTCCTTCATGGTCCTCAGAAGGAATCAACCCTGCCGACCCCTTGATCTTGGACTACTGGCCTCTAGAAAGGTGAGAAAATAAATGTCTGTTGTTTGAGACCCCAGTTTGTGGTACTTTATTACAGCAGCCCTAGCAGACTAATACACTTATTATTTCCATAGTGTGGCCAAGGCATACCCACACCCACAGCTCATTTTGTAAGATTTCCTAATACTCCCATGAAGAAGACAGGGTACTATTATAATGT